>NW_009232702.1:47933-63766 GCF_000690835.1 Fulmarus glacialis
ACCTCTACACTGCGAATAAAGTGGTGCAGAGCTCTTCCTCTCCCTTTGTCCTCCTCCTCTCCTTTAAAAAGGCTGGTCCGAGCCATACTGTGCCCTTGGAACAGTTCCTGGACTGCTCCCAGAAGTTGTCAAGGAAAGCCAACATTTACCGAAGCGAAAGTTGTGTCAAGGACTAACAGTTAGGCAGCACCGGCAACTGCAGTCCAGCACTTGGGTCAATGACTTGGGCCTGTTTGCTAGTATAAAAAGGGCTAGCTTGCCTTGGATATATCATTTACCAGAGCCTGGAGTATGATATGCTCTGCAGAAATCCTCACCTCTCACTTCTACTGTACTTCAGAGGTTCGCCAAAGAGCTCCCAACCTAGATTTCTCCTCACCTGTACCATTCCATGGTGCAGAACTCAGCACACAGGTAAAATTTCACATACGTGATGAGATAGACTACTGGAAACAGTCAGTAAAGGGTTCATTGTAGCAGGCAATTGTATAGCAACAAATGCAATAGCAAACAAATGATGAATCATATCATATCATGAAATATTGTAGGCAGCTCTTCTTCACAATATGATCTAATCTGGGGCAGGAGTCTTCTAGAAAATTTGGAATTAACTAGATGAAAGTACTAAGATGAATCAGCTTAAATGGAGCACTTCAGAAGGCAATCTGAGCCAAAGGGTCATACCCAAGGATCAAACCTTTTATTTGCTAGGAAACTAGGAGGAAGTGCATCCCAGGGAGGTATGACATGACCAAATGACCTCCAAGTGCAGGTACTGCAAGTAAAAATCCAATACTCATCTAGGTTTACACTACAAGGAATTTGCATCAGAATAGTATGAAGAGTATGAAGCCCTATCCAACACAGCTATACTGACAAAAGACCTTACAGGAAAAACAACATTTTTTCTAAAGAATAGCTTGTTTCCCCTGGGTGCAGGTGAGTGGGAGGCCACAGTGGCTTTGCTATATATATAAATTGCAAATCTTTGCCTTTATAGCCCTAGTGCTAATATATAACACCTATGTCTTTTCATTCCAGTAAAGCACTCCTTATGCAAACACAGATTAAAGGTTAACATTCTCTTGTAAAATTTTCTAGACTTTCGTGTTTTAAAAAGCATCTTTCAGTGTGCATTTCTGAAGCTGTCATCCAAGCAAAATTCTTTTGGCATGGCCAAGGCATGACCTCTTGAAGGAGATATTATAGAATAAGCATATCTTTTTCATTCTCCTTCAAATGCAAGTAGGATATATATTATTTACTGCATAGGAAACACTAACATTAAGCAACCTTACCACGTTGCTTGTTCAGATTTGTAAGCTTTGGAGTAAAAATTATAAGAAACCAATCAACCATGTTCTTTGATAGTCAAGAAGACTGAGTCACATCTCTTGGAAGAGTTTGATAGTTGCCATATATCTGTATACAAAAATAGCCCCACTGCTGGCATACCCCTCCGCTGGCAGTGTCTGTAACTGCTGCTCCAGCATTTTCCTCTTCTGGTAAGCATGCTAGCCTACCTGCACAAGCCTGCCATTTGAGCTAAAACCAATTACTCTCTGGGTTCTTGGTCAGGGTACTTTGAGCATGTTATTTAAAATGCAAAAATCTTTTTTTTTTTTTTTTTTTGGCTGACTTATTGAAAATGTTCCATATAAAAGATTAGGCTTAACTGGAACAAGATTTATTCTGGCAAAGTTTTTGGCTTGGCATCATGCAGGAGTCTGGGTAACTATTGTCTTAGAGGGCGCCTAAATGATGACCAAGTTTTTCTAACAATTGCCTTCAATCATCTGCCAAACATGAAGCCAGGCAGAAATGTCTTCACAGTCTTGAAACAAAACTGGAGGTGAAAGGGTTGAAAGAGGACTGCAATGAGGTAGCAATTAGGCAGAACTGCAAGGGTTGTGCATTTCAGCCAGGCATGTGTTCTTTTATTTATCTGGGTTTATAAGTGAAGATTAGAAGAGGAGCCAAACTGTAAAGAACAAATTGTACATCTTTAGTACTTAAGTTCCACAAATGTAATTCTGGATGTACTAGAAACACTGATGCTGGGCCAAGATAGAGTCAGTTAAGAACACTACAACAAAAAAGGAAAAAAACAAAAAGGAAGTATAAATAATATATTTCCATACCACAAAAGAGCTATAGATCATCTTAACCAATTGTGATCACATGGGCTTTTCATATTAGATTTTGATTTCTTCCACGGTATTTCTTATGGGACAGAAAAAACCTCTACAGGATTTAAAATATCCTTCATGAAGAATATGCTAGTTTCAAGTGAAATCCTACCTATATTTATACATCTACATAAAATACAGCTGTGCAAAAAGCAAACATGTGTTGCTCTGTAGCAAAGGTCCTTCCCTTCCGTCTACAAGCACAAAGGATATATCTGTCTTGCATTTGTGAAGGATGCCCCAAGGCAAGGTTTAAGACCAAATGCACAGTTCATACAGACAGAAAGTACAGCCCCAGCTGCAGCCAGAGGCCACTTTATGAAGCATACCACATGCCCAGGCATGTCCAATACCTTAGTGAGCTACTGGACATCTTAATATGCACTTTGTAGGAGACAGACTCCCTGTGGGCTGCCTGTAGGCAGCTGGTGCAGCAGTTGTGTGGATTAGGAAAAGAAGTCAATCCTAATGGTGGTGTTCACAGTTTTTTCTGACACCACTTGCGAAGCATGACATAGATAAAGCCATAGGATTCAATTTCCATGTGACTGCAATTCCACTGAGCAAGGAAGAGCAAGATGTAGAAAGTTTCACCTGTTTCCTTTCACTTTGGCTCCTTTTACCCAAAGCACAAACTAGTTCAGAGCAATGGTCTACACAAAGAGTGGGTCTGGCAAATGAATCCACAAGTGAGGCAACCACCATAAAGGTGAAAGAGAGCTACTAGCTAGTGCCCACAGGCATTACCACAGACAGAATACACTACACTGTGATGGGCGTATGAGATAGCAGAAAAAGGAGTCCCTTTCTTTCTGACCAGCCCAGAGGGCTTTGTGAACATCCTGTCTTGTACAGACTGTGGAAAATTTGGATATAAGAGTTTTTTCTGTTTTTCCATTCCATCACACGTTTTTTCTAAAATAAGGCACATGCTATAGCCTGACCTGCAGCCCACTGGCTAGGTCTTTGGTGTTACACAGCAATTCCAAAATAGTAATGTTCTATGATCTGTGTTTCTCCATGTATATCTTTTACCATATTTGCTTAATTAGGTTCTGCATTACCATTTTCCCTATTAGCACTTGTTCAAAGACAAGTTGAACCATCTCCTTGGCTAGTCTGTTTTCTTACCTGAAGATAGGTGTCAAGAAGCATTAGGTTTTCATTCCTAATACTACATTAAGATCAATGACTCATGAATGACATGTTTCCATTTGTGTAAACTTCTGAGTAAACATCACCTCCTAAACAACAACAAAAAAGCCAGCAGAATATGAAGTGGATCAGAAATCTCTGACTAATTTCTCCTTTTTCCTTGTTTTAAATGTATAAAATTCTTACCCTTTTTATTATTATTTATTTGATTTGTACTCATGACATTTGATTCATCCTCAGATTCACTAGAAATAGCCTTCTTTCCTTGTTTAACACAGAAGAGACATTGGTCTTCGCTCACATTTGAAAATGAGTAATGCCACTGCTCAATATCTCAGTCTTGTGAGTTCCCACTTGCTGTGGGTGAAATTCATCTTCATGGGTGGGGAGGAGGGATGAGAAGGATCTGCCCTGGACCTATGCATCACTTTAGTCCACAGAATAGGGTCTATCAGGAGCTAGCATGAAGCTGATATTTAACCCTTCCCATCAGAGACTGACAAGTCATCTACTAGTTTAAAACCATGAATCTAATGATGGCTGTCATCCCAGGCCCTTGTCCCCATAAAGACGCAGCAGTCCACTCACAGCCTCCATGTTACAGATCCAAACCTATGACGCAGAACCATAAAAGCATTTAGATCTCTGAAGTAAGGCAGAACCAGAGCTTCAGGCAAAACACGCGAGCTTCATGACCTCTATCGATCTAAATAATATGCTAAGTAAAGCTTAGAGACACCTAAGATTTGAGGCAGGCAGTTTCAGGGGTGCTTCTGGTTCAGCTCAGCATCTGTGCAGGCATGACTCAGAAACATCACTGCGGAATTCAGTGCCTGGGCCCCTCCAGTGAGGTCCGCCAAGGCCCACAGATGCTCCCTACCTCAGTCCCAAGGTGCTGAGTTTAGTAGGCATGCTCAAATCATGCCCAACACACCCCAACAGCATCAGGCTCCACAGCAAGCACAAGAGCAACAGTTATGACTGTGTTCAAAACTATGGTCAGCCAAGAGAAACCTAGTGACGGCATGTGTATCTGACAACAGCACACTCACTAGGTGTCTACTGGTGTATTTTGACGGCACTTGCCAAGATTAGGATACACAGCTCCTAAAATGAGTAGTTCACAACACTCTTTTACAATAAACAGAATTATTTTGGGTGGTGCCAGAAGGGGTAAAAAGCGCATGGATGCATTGAGGACTGAGCAGAAGTTTTGTCTTTCAAAATTAAACTCTGAAAGAAATCACAGATCTGGTTCTCCAAAAATTTGGTTTTCTCACCTGTACACTGCCTATTACAACTTCTCACCAGCTGAATCTTTGTTCCTGTCTCTCAAATTTCCATCAGCCATCACAGCTTTTCATGGAAAAGTGTTGTCTTCCCCCCAACCCCACATACAAATTACACATATAAATTAGTGAATTAAAGAGTGAGATGAGGAATATTCACTGATAATCAAGGACAGATTTACAGACAAATATCTCAAAGACACTGATATAAAGAGCATCAGAAAAAAAGAATCCCATATATGTAGTGATACACTCAACACCTGCTTCAAGGCTAGTAAAGACTGAAATGTTATTATGTAGAGAATTGTAAAAAATAATTTTATAGGTATTTTACATTACTTACAATTTAATTTTTACATTAATTACAATTTTCTTCTACCGATCTTTTGCACATGATAATAATGCTGCCTGACTTATGCAAAAAATAAATGAAATTATTATTTTTAAAAATCTTCAACAGATTTTAAGTTGTCTCTCAGTCAAGTATGTGGCATATACAAAGTAAATAATGATGGAGTGTGTATTACTGGCTGGAGTGACATACTTACAGTGTGATCTTACTAACTTAGTCTTGAAGCCATTCTAGACAAGTTTACAAGCTAATACAAGTTTACATCATATAGCATGCAATACCATCATATAGCTTGTACGTGAAGTTATCCATATTTCATGGCAACAACGAACAAAGTGATCAGCATTTCAAATATCACAGGAATCATCAATGTAATTAGTCACTAAGGAATGACTAGTACACATAACAGAATGTACTGAATAACTAATGTTCTACAGTGCTAATGAAAAGCAATCTATACCTTATCTCATGATTAATATAACAATTAGTTCAGACCCTGAGCCTTCACTCATACTAAAACCAGGACTGATAAATCAGAAACTACAGGTCAGTTCTGTTCTCCTTCACATCAGCTAATCTGAGTAACTGTATAATTATAATCAGGAACCGCATAATTATAACTCACAATATATTTTCATCCAATGAATCAAAATATTTTTTGTATTCAATTAATTTGTATGCTGCCAAGAAAAGCAGAAAACATGAGATCATTTACCTGTTACTATTAATCCTTTCCACGAACTCTTGTATCTTTATGTATCAACCTGAGGTCCCCTACTTAGTCACCAATTTTGTACACCACAAGATATGTCTTTTTGCAACAGGATTTCCTCTCTTAGCTTCAGTAGCATCCTACATCACATTTACATTTTATTGGCTATGTATCCTGTGGATTGTAGATTTCATATAGGTAAATTAGTCGTATAATTTAGAATTATTTTTCTCTTTAATGAAATTTGTCCGTATTATTTTAAAGTTTTGTCATTTCATGAGCATCTTGTGTACTGCTCCACTAAATGAAGTGATTTTCAAATTCAACTACATTTTTAGTGCATCAAGTTTAGATGCACTAAATGCATCAAGTTTAGATGCAATCTCTAAAAAAATCTCCTTAACTTAACCCCTTATCTAAGGGTGGGCACCCAAAGTTTGAATCGACAACTCAGACTCACGAGTCGCTTTTGGAAAATCAAGTTCTCTTCTTCTTATAACCATGTCTGCTATTTTATTTGATGTTCAATATAATTTAAAATCAATTTCTCTTTCACCAGTTTCCCTTGGATGAAAACTGGATGATCTGCTAGCATTACCTATCCAGTTCCATATTTCCAATAGCCAGTAATACCCTCCCCAAGATTTTGCTTTCATGCCAAAGTTGGAGCTTTCAGCTTCTAAGCCCTGTCCCAGTGAAGGTTTCACCACGGTCTTGAAGCTGATCATCTCCTGATACAGAAGAAGTCAGATCACCTTTTTCAACAGAATATTACTGTTCTTTCTTGCAACAAAAAAATGTATACATTTATTGAAAAAAGGCTATTAAACTCAGTTTAAACTAGCATACAGGAGTAGGCACATCCACAACTATCAATTGTTTATATGGATATTTCTGATGTAGCAGTGCAAAATAGATGTCCAAGAGCCTGTCTGATGTTGATTCAAACCAAGCATTTGGGTGCAAAGCACCCTTGCAGGCAGAGAACAAGGCAGTACACCTCATAAGTCTTCCAACTCAAAAGTAAAAGTCATCCCACATCTGAACTGTGCAGTGTGACTTATTAGGAAACCTTTCCAAAGCTTACAGTTCCAACTGGAGGTTCTGCCACGTGCACGAGGCTTGATTGGCAGGACAGGGTAAGAGTTCTTCAGTTTCTCATTGTATTGTTAAGAAGATCCGTATCCCTCTCATAATTTCATGTTCAATTATGAGCCGAGTTTAAGAATTAAAATAAGAGACAGATTTTCAAAACTTCTAAGCTCCCATAATTAGGGCCAGATTTTCAGAAAAAAAGCATGTATATATCAAGCACAAAGTCCTTGGGAGTCCAGTCATTGGTGTCACAATGGGTACTGCTAAGCAATGAGCATTTAAAACAAAAAAAAAAGATGGTCCTAAACTGGTTATTGCAATAGGAATTGAATGCACTTAGCATTACATACTTTTCACTTCCTTCAAAAGATGAGGCACACAATACTCAGGAGTCAACATTTTCTCTTGCTTTAGCAAGGCTTATGATCCTTTGACTCACAATCCTTCAGGTTATAAATCAGGAATGGGGTGGAAAGGAATTTGTATCAAATTTCAAGATGCAGGATGATGTCTGAATCACTTCCCCAAATCTGTAGAGTTTAGAAGATGGATAGTGTGGAGGAAGAATATATTTCTGATCAATCCTTTTAAACATTTGCTTGATGTCAATATTCCATTTATTCCAGATTTATTCTACTTAAACAAATCCACAGATGCAGTTACATTCTAAATTATTAGTTGGCTTAAAAATTGTACTTAAAAATGTTATTTTAAAACTGTTTTTCCTCTATAACTTCCAAGTGGTCTCTGGGAACTGCTATATACAGTTCTGGCAAGCACTGGCTTCACAGCTGCTATGAGTTATTTATTTATTTATGCACCATCCTACTTGGCACAATGGGTTTGATTTTGTTAAAGGCACAGTGAGTGGGCACAAATCAGGATTTTCAAATGAATTCATTACTATCAACTGTTAATGTTAGTGGCTGAAAGCCATTGCTCAGACCCAGAAGGGCAAAAGCCACAGAGGTTGCTCATCCTTCCTCTCTGAAATGTAACTTGGTCCTTAAGCTGGAAGGACCATCTCTAGCATCTCAGGCTCTGCGCCAACACATGCCTGACCAGAAAAACCTCACAGAAATTACCTCAGTGGGAATATTTGGATCAGGAAGCATTTTCAGGACCAGAGCCTTAACTTTTGATCTCACATCTATCATTTCTAAGCAGGCAGCGGACAAAGCACTACAGGTGGATCTTACAGCATGAAACACTTCTCACTGGGAAGGGGTTAAACTCAGCTTTCTTCAGATTACCCGGTAGCTGTCAGATTCCGTGGGGCTTTCTGTCACTGGTGACTTCAACTGTATTTGAAGCTGTAATGTCAACCCAGTGAAGTAATCTCACAACACGCTTAGGGGCAGATGTGGTATTGTTCAGCGGTCAGCGATGGGGAACTGCGTAAAGCCTCTTGCTGATGCCGTGCAAGGGGGGCACCCCAACAGTGCCTGACGGAGCACATTACAATACCAGCCTCTACTTCGCACTGCTCAGTTGTTTGGCACTTAAGGTCTGTATCAGAAAAAAATTACCCAGCGGATGCCATAACTTTGCAGCCCATCCTGACGGCAAATACTGATTCTGCTTCTGAGGATTCTTGGGAGAAGTGCCTGGAAAGTGGGGCAGGACATTTTCTGCTGGAACTGGCATTTGCTTGAAAAGCAGGATGAAGTATCCTTCTCTGCATGCTGTAATCAAGCTGGCATGTTGTCCAACACTGATCATCACTACAGTTACAGGGCCTGATCTATTTTGGGTCTAAAATTATAAAGAAACATAGAATTTCATCAATTTGTAGGCTGGCCAGATACTACAGTCATACAAGCATTAAAAATGTGTATGGTAACTCAAGTAACTAAACAGAGGCAGGCACACAGATATGTGGATTTTGAAATGAAACACATTACGCCTATCTGTTTTGGTTGAATGACACATCCTTCAGCACAGGATCTGGCACGCTTATCTGTAAAGCACCATGTGCATTTACGGTACTGTGTAAGTAATACACTTCAGGCAATAACCACTAACTAACTGAAACAAAGAAAAATCACACAAAAATTATGGCACAAGTACTGTTCTATTTCTTAAAAAAAATTTAAAACCTAGGAAATAAAACTTTCTGTATAAACTGTGGAATAACATCTCTCTATATTACTCTGTTATTGTTGTTGTTAGCAGTACTGTTCTATAGTGTACTGACTGGAATTCTTAACAAATGCAATCAGTCTGATCACATTAAATGGGAAGGTTCCCGTAAAAACTGTCTTGCCTATGAAATGGAAAGCTATGCTGTTAATAATTTAAATATCATCTACCAATACTGCAGTGTCCCACTGAATAATTCAGAAGGATATTAGGTTCATGTTATGAGATTTCAAAATTAATATTTGCATTTTGCAGCCACCCTTTCTAATCAAGTTTCCATAAACATCCTGATGAAGGTAAATGAATCCCTAATTTGATGTTTTGTGCTGGTAAGTAAGTGCAACTAGTTTGCAGGCTAATTTAAAATTGGGGTTATGTCTAAATAACCACTGCTTCAGTCAAATCTTCTTTTGAATCAGTTGCTCATGTCACACTGCTACTGAAAGCTAAACCATTTTTGAGATCAGAAATGTGGGATCTCTACACAAACAAAATACTAAGAAAGCTGCCCTAAGCAAGATGATAAAGACTGTCATTCCTTAGAGAATCACACTGGTACCCACTTCGGGCTCTTAATTTCCAACAGAGAGACCTGGCAAAGGGGAACAAGAGAGCACGGCTGAAGATTGCTGTCTTCTAGTGATTTGGCACAGCAGAATAGTCATCAAGCAGCCTACCCACCTCACATACCAGGAGCTTCCAACACTGGGGACTCAGAAACAGCTGAAAAGACAGTTATCCCTTTTCCCTCCATGATTTTCCCCACAGCGTCAGACAGGCTAGGATTCTGGTCCACACATCACTCATTCCTAACATCAAAATCAGATCAGTTTAGCCCACATCCTCAAAAGTATTTGCACAAAGCCACACTGTCTTGTTATAGAAGCACTGCTGAGAGGCTTGCTGATACCCCACTTTTTGGCTGACACCTGTCAGACTCGCAGGGACAGCTACAGACAAGGCAGCCTGGATGTCCCTCTGCTCTATCTTGCTCATGAACCTGATGCTCTGCACCTCAGTGACTCACTCATGAGCTACATGCCCAGGCTTCCTACAGGCAGACTGTTTACTGCCTGTTTTCAGTGATTACTCCCCTGTGCTATTGATTCTTCCCCCAATGATTCAGTACTTGTTTGGCGTCACTTCTCCACTGTCTCACCATACTTGTGCCACTTTGCCTCCTACTTCTTCCTCCTAATGGCTTGCACTTTTGTCTTCTACCTTTTCCCTTACTCCTCCTCGCCTCATGCCTGTTCTAGTTCCTTGTTCTCTTTCTCACAGCACTGTGTTTCCACCACCTCTCCTGCTCTCCCTTCCTATTCAAAGCAAGTTTTTCTTGCTTCCTCCTTGCCATTTGTCTTGCTCAACCTTGGCACTGCTTCCTACCACATTATCATCTCTGCTCTTCCATGATTTCCCACTGAAGCCTCACTTCTATATTCCTGCTTGTCTCCCTCCTGCTCCATGTAACATTTCACCCATTTTCAGAGGTCACCTTTCTAGATATCTCCCTTGGCCCTAGATCCCTGCAATTAATACAATCACGTTTTTATGTTGGCCTTTCCTCTTCCCCTTCACTCAGCCCATTGACATTAGTAACAAAAAGTAGGTGGAGCATCTTGTTTCTCTTTTCCTGTTCACATCACTTCTAGCTGTCCCTTCATGCTCTTATACGTCATATGCAAGTCATGACCTCCTCAAATCTGGCTCTTCTAAGTCAAAAACCTTGTGCTGTGCATTTCTCAAACAGTTATTAAAAGGCTCCTTCTATTAAGACTTTTTCCCGGTTCTCTCCCCTGCCCTTTTTACTTCCAGTTGGATACATTCGGTGTGAGAAGATTTAATTTGATTGTAAAGTCCTAAGGGTTGTTCCTGACATGCTCTGGTTTTATTTACTGTGTTGCATACTTAGGTGTCCATACTGCCTGGGACTTACATGTACTTCTAAATGACAAAGAATAAATACAAGTATAAGATTCAGTTCCACTGCAGTCTGCAAGTATATTGCTAGTTTATCTAATGCTGATTAGAAATTAAAAGACAAGCTTAACTGTGAATAGTCCGTTCCACTCTTTCTCTTGTTACGACTACCTTTTCCAGTAGCAAGTTTGAGAAATGACAAAACCCAGAATGATAGGGAAAATACAAAGACAGAGCTGGGGAATGCCAAATAGGAAGAAATCAATAAATTAAAAAAAAAAAAAAACACAGGAAGGAAAGCATCTGGTGCACTTGCCAGTTGGGGGCCATATCCAAGATCTTCTGTGATCAAAGACTCATGGTTATTGCATTCATTGAAAAAGTGTTTTGCATATTGCTGAAGCTCAAAGCAAAGCCCTGGGCCCATTACAGTGACTTAAGCTGAGGTGTTGAAACATTAACTGATTTCTGAAAATTCGTCCTCACTGTCAAAAAGACAACATTTGACTCAGTGAGACTGGTGGAAGCCTCTTTTCTAAGTTAAACTACGGAACCTCACAAAAGTTTAAGTCCCCCTGATGGCAATTTACTTCCCGTCCATCTCCTGAGGACTTGAGACAAATGAAAGAAAACTTAAGGACCATTTCTGACTAGCTCTTCATGAATTATAGAAAACGTATCTTATTTTTTCCCCATTATGTGTTAACTGATCTAGGAGAAAGAGTATCTCCCTCCAAAGACATTTTATTTGGTATGAAGGAAAGCAACATATTTGAAAAAATGCTCTAGAAAATTAATGAAGTACCTGGAACATTCCTTTGACAGGGTTGCCTAAAAGTTGTGGTTTCCTTACCCCTTTAGTGGGCCATAACAAACAACAATACATCTCTTCTTGGTCTACGTTTTTCTGATTTGCAGTTCGCCATTGTACTGGGACTAGAGCATGAGATGCTGTTATGACATACACTGGCTGTCCTTGAACCTTATTGCATGTAGCTGTGTAAGATGACCTTGCTTGGGGATCATCATTTAGGTAATCAGAATAGCAGAGGACAAAATTTAATCTAGGATGGAAATTAATGTTGTGGAGAGAACACAGGAAGATTTCTCCTATTACTTACCACTGCAGCCAATATAAAATCAGTGGTTTCTACCCTGCCATTTGTGGTTTTGCTGATGCAGCCTAGATTGTCACAGGTTATTGCTTCAACAAAGTCTCTAATCTACACCTGCATTACTCATTTGTTCTCGCTGGCTGTACAGAGTTTATTTCATACGCTCTTAAAGATGTGGCCAAATGTGCCCCTGCATTACCACTGTAATATAGATCAGAAGGCATTTTGAGCACCACTCAGCATGTACTCCACTAAGTTGGCAGCAGCAATCTGTGCACAAAGTGCATCTCACAGCCTACTTTCAACAACCCACTCTTGCCAACAGCTTTCCAAGTGGAGAGTAAACATCTGCAGGCATATTTGTGTACCTATACAACTGTAACCAATGGCACGGATAGGATCTGTCTCTGTCCCCCTCACAAATGTAGCTCAAATTAGTGGGGCTTGGAAACATTGCTGCTCTTAAAATTTTTTTTTTTTTAATGCATCTGTTGCCTTGAGACCCTCTACAATCTTTGCTGCAGTCCAGGTGTGGGAACAGGAGTGAGACCATGTTCATGTTTGCGGGCCACTGAAGTATGAGAACAGCCCACACCCTGGCCCCAGGATGATCACACCTGCAGATTTCTATAATGTGCAAAGAATTTTCCTAAGGAATAATGAGTTAATCATTTTGCATTTTTCTTCCTCTTCATTGCATCTCAGTTGTTCTTTCAGTCTACATTTTACCTGCAGTACCTGCAAACCATTTTGAAAGAGGAAAGGTATTTACCACCAGGGAATGAAATAATTCTAGGTTTTGGGCACACTGAAGTATGTAAGGGGGATATGGATGCTTCAGTGTTGCTTGAGATGGAAGCAGGAAGAATTACAGAAACTACAGGTCAAAAAGGCTAGTGTGACCTTTTGAGAACCACGTGTAATGTTACACTATCAGGCAGGAATATAATGTTTATAAACAAACGGAGGAAGAATCCTACCATGGCCTGTTGGTGAGACAGTTGCCAAACAGGCTGAGTAAAGTCTACCCACAGAAAAGCATGAGATAATGCAGCCATGGTTAGCCTGAATGACTGTATCACAATTAAATCATCATTATATGAGGGGCATTACAGCAAAAGCAATATACTAAGAACTGCCTCGGTATAGCACGAGTTTGTTGCTAATACAGATCACATTCCAAATCCACTTCAGTATGTGGCACACAGCCAAGTGGAAGAGTATCTGCTGTGAGCTCATCGTCCGGGGGGAAAGGGAGTGGGCTGCAGGAAGCAAGCTATATTGAACAGCCAGTGCTGACCGGGTGGCTCCCAGCAGTTTAAGATCTGCTGCCACCTCCAGTGATTTCTACACAGAGGTGTTCATGAAAGTGTTTGCAACCACATTCTGCCTCTAGCTTTCTTTCACTCGTCTTTTTTTCTTTCTGGAATTAACTCTTCTGAGGCTACTCGTGCTTTAATCATCCTTCATACTACTGTCTTGCAGTGCCCATGATCATGGGTTGTTTATTAATCTCAGAATATCTGGAATTGATTCTGGGGCACCTAATTCTTAATTGCCCAAGGCTTTTCTCTTTCCACCCTTCTCAGTGCCTTCTAAACTCAAGAAACGTACACCTTTCTGCACTTCAGCACATACAATCCACTGAGACAAATGAAAGACCTGTTTGTACTAGTCAGCTGCAAAGGCATCTGTGTACAGCTTCAGTTTTCCATTTGTACAGTTGTGTCCTCTTTTCTTCCACCTTGTTCAACTCATCTGTCACTGACTACATAGGTAATCTCAAACATAACTAATTTCTTTCAGCTTAAACTGAAATCCACTTCACTTTAAAGTCTTTTTTTTTTTTGTGATGTGCTGCAGAATATTGCACCACTGCTTACTGCAGTATTAATCATTCTTGTCCCAAGGCAGCATATCCTGAAAGATCTGTCTCACACCACAAAGTTGCTGAGGCAATTGCAGTTATTTCAATGTGCAAAGTTTGGCATCTAGGTTTAGGAGCCTATCCAGAGGGTTAGCTCCCACTGAATCCCCTGGGAGTCCTAAGTAGAACTTTTAGGAGTTGAAACTGTGCTGAAAGTGAGGTGATACCTTGTGCTTGAGCTGAAAATTCTCACACTGGGTTTGCTTTGTGGCTTTCACTAAAACTTTGGGTTTATGCAAGTTCTTATTTTGTCTGCTTTTATGAAACTAACCATGCCTTCAGCTACTGTCTGAACTTATGTGAATAACACCCTGTTTTATCAACTGGTAAAATTTCTCCTTTGCTTTATCTGCCATTTTTGCTGTTGGGTCCTTATGAGAGACATCTGTATGTGTCATCCTGCATTTGCTACACATGCACAGACCTGGGATAAGAAGAGGAGCTAATAACAGTATGTCCTTAAATTTCTTGGCTAGGGCATAAAAGTTGGACTCAGCGCTAGATACTGAAAATAAATATATACATTCTCAAGCAGCCACTGTTATCTCTGGATCCTTGGGTTTACTTATGCTCTGTATGTCACAGACTTGAGTTAGAGGAAGGCCACCTAACCCTGGAGCCATACTAGTTCTTTGTCCAAGACAAATTAGCACTATTGCTGACCTTAAATTATACCCAGTTTCAATGGCTGCTACACAGCTTTCCAACAACATTACAATTGCTATAATGCTGCAGCCATGCGCATTTCCCACAGTGTGCCTTCCATGCTGAAGCAGTCAGGAGACAGGACCCAGGGGAAACTATGTGCTACCAGCCAAGCAGAAAACTGAGTAGTCAGGGACAGAAAAGGTATCTAAAATTTAATTTGTACTGGACCACCTACAAAAATTTCTGGTCTATTAAGCTATATCATTCCCTGTGCTTTGCCACCATTACTCACAAGTGACCTCACTGACCATTTAGAAAGAGTTCAGATGCAATACTGCTCTGTTACTACATTTTATGCATCATTACTTTCTCTGGGTTTTGTAATTTTTTTTTTTCAACATGAATCCCCATGAGAAGCAGTAAAGAGAAAGACAATATCAAACTGTGCTAGGTTAGATCCTGTCAACCTCGTAATCCATCCCTGAGAAGTGCAACACCAGCCTGCAGTACAGCACAGAAATACTTTGTTTTCATTATAGCTGATTGTGTTTGTTCAATTAAATTAAGGCACACAATAGTTCTGTCTAAATCAGAGCTTTCAGCTTTGTTTGCACAGGCAAAGGGAAACCTCAACCCTTTCAACACAACCAAGAACTCCCTATTCAAGCAGAATGTCCCGAAAGCAAACATTCCCAAAAGAGAAACCAGAATTTAAAACCTGTTAAAACCTTCAAGTTTCAATGCAATCTGTTTTGTGGTCCCATTGTTTCTGCAGAATTTTCTTCAATACACAGTCTAGACGGGTAGCCTTGACAGGCTTATCTTTTATTCATGGAAGACGAGGGGAAAGAGAGATGATCTGGCTGTTGAAGATTTCATTGTACACACACTCACTTCTTCTTGTTTCTGTTTTGCTGACATCAGTGTGTTTTGTCCTTTTGCATCTATATCCATCACCATATGTCCTCTGTTCACACATATGATCCTCAGGGAATCAAATAGCAAAGTATTCCAAATATCAGATATTCAGATTTCCAAATGGTCTGTTCCTTGCACCATACACACACTCATTAGATGCATGTCCCCACAACAGAACAGAAACAGGTTTTCACTCCAGTTTTAGACCTCTTTTCCACAAACCATGGCAACATGGGGCTTTTGGGTCAGTCAGTGTTTAATTTGAGCTTATGTTGTCAGTCCCGCACAGTGCTGATGCAGGCAGTGCCCAGTCTGCACAATTCAGAAGCTAAAAGACTTCCACTGCCCTCTCCTGATTGCTGGGGGGGGGG
>NW_009232702.1:63776-87932 GCF_000690835.1 Fulmarus glacialis
CGGGGAGAAGGGTGGCATTTTTATGCCCTGCAAACAACTTTCCTTTTTCTGCCACAGGAGCAAGTTGAGGCCAAGCTGTCTCCCCATATTCTTCTGTCCTCCCCCTCACTCCTCCACTGACCAACGACTAACTCCTCCACAGAGCAAACCTGAGGAGCAGCAAGAACAGGGCAGGAGGAACATGCCTTGGCAACGCACCAGCAACCGGCACTTTCCGAGTGCCATGTCCTCTGGTCTACCTCAAGCCACCCTTGCACCGAGCAGAAGGAAATGGAGGAGAAGCAGATAGGTGCATTATTCTGTGACTGCAGACATGCTTCCTGCCTTAATGGGGGTCTCGAGCCCCCCCCTTAGGAACTATTTCAGGTCTTCATTGCTTTAATGGAACACAAGCTGGATGCATCATGCACCTGGAATCTTCTCATCGGTCTGGTTCCTAGGCTTAAAAAAACCCCAGCTCTGCTGGTAGCGATGACTTCTAGCAGAGAAGTGATATTTTTGAAATAGAAGGCAAGGAGATTCCAAGGGAAAAACAGGATGCCTGATTGTGCACCTCATGGGGAGACTGAGTAATGCCCGGTGGCAGTAAACCTCCGCTCACTGCTGAGAGGGACAACTGTGGACATGGGTGAAAGGTGGTGAAATGGCTGGAAACACCAGAGAGAAGGGAATATAAATAATTTTGTATTCTTGCAGTGTATGCCACACTAGAAATTATTTTCCAGTTGCCACATTCTCAGGCATCAGAGAATCGGGAAATTCAACCTTCTCTCCCTTTTAACATGTTACACTTTGGCAGCTCACAGCAGTTCATTTGGCAGGCGTGTGCACCAAATGTTCCTTTCAGTCTTGTAACAGATGGAGTACATTACACACAGGACTGCATGCCTCACGTACAATATCTAATACTTGAACTAGGGAAGGACATCCAGCAGATCCCACTGACCACAAAACTGCTTCCATATCGCTGGGAGGGAAGAAGTCTATAAATGAGTTAGAAGTAAGTATTTTCTCCGCATGGTAAATAAATCTATATGCCTGACTCCACAGCCTTTGTTTTCAGAGAAGCAAACAATTTATTCTTGCATTCATATTTTACTTTGGGTATGTCCCACCTGACATATAAACCTAAATAAATATCCTATGATCTACCTAGAGTTATGGTACAATTCTTGCAGGAAGAATGAGTACCAGATCATTTTACTAGCTGTTTGATTTTAGTGGCTTTCTTGTTATATTGTTATGTATCCCAAAATAAAATATTAGCCACACAAAATTGTCAGGGACCATAGGCTTTTGACTGAATTACAGATTAAAAAGTTTTACTTGATTCATAGATCAAATCTAAAGTTACTGGCAGTTTCAAGTAAAACTTAGGAAAGATTTTCAGAAATGGCCCTAGCAGACTGCTGGTTTCTGACTCCCCACAACAGATTAGTTGACAGAGCTAAAGAAAGCACCCCTCAAAACATGGCAGCTACCAGGTGCATATCTACCGTCAACCAAGAAGGAACAGCAAGAGGTTAGAATGAGAAAAAATAACAGAAGGGCAAAACATTAAAAAATGAACACTGATGGGTTTATTATTTATATATTCAGAAACCGAAGGAGGGATTCACACAGCTGTGAATCACACAGCAAGTTAGAAACTACCCATGAGTGTTTATTATATAATATCCTGGATTATTTAACATATGCATTTAATATATATATTAAACACTCATGGATAGTTTCTAACTTGCTGTGTGATTTGAGGTGAGCTATTCACTCCTTCCTTCAGTTTCAGGATCTGTTAGTTGAGGATAAAAATATTTGTTGATATCACTGATCCTGGTATTTGAACAGCAGCCATTCATGTCGACAGTGTTACAGTTTTTATCACTTAATTACAGATAGTGCTGTGAGTACTTCAGCTACTCAAATACCCATATAAGCCATGAACAGAAAATCCTGTCTTATTCACTGTGGAGCAGTATTTAAGAAACAAGAC
Source organism: Fulmarus glacialis (assembly GCF_000690835.1). NCBI lineage: Eukaryota > Metazoa > Chordata > Aves > Procellariiformes > Procellariidae > Fulmarus > Fulmarus glacialis. The sequence goes on from NW_009232702.1 coordinate 65,767, forward strand.
TATGGGTCCATTTTCCGCTCTGTGATCAACATTGCCTCATCTAGAGCAGGGCGGACTGCAGTGACAAAGAAATTCACTGTAACATGTATGCTGCTGTGTTAGCTGCTGCTCAACATGGCTTAACAGAGATTGTGGGAGATTTCCTCCCCTCCCCAACATATCTGGGGAAGAGTTAATGTCTGCATTTTTTTATACATGTATATATGATTAGCTGCATATTGATATACATTCTGATATGAAATGTCTGGTATATAGCAAAAGATAACGCTTCATTTGTGAACATAACAATGCATTGCTTGACCTCTCTGACCCCAATTATCTGGTGGACAACTGCATATCCAATTAGTAAATATACATACATGAACAGGCTTACAGTACAGAAAGGTTCAACAAAGTAGTTGACTCTATCTGTTTTCCTCTTATTGAAGATAACAATATTAGATCTACAAGAAAACCTCCAGAGCCAAATACTTTCCTTCAAAAAATTCATTTCCTGCTGCCATAGAAACAGTCTTGAACTGAGCAAAGCAGAGGTACAAAGTTAGTGTTCACTGAATTCTTACATTCCAACAACTTATGCAGGCCATGGAGACAAGATAATAGGCAAGGGCAAATAGCAACTCTTAATTCCTGGAAAGAGAGTAAGAATTTACAAAGAGGAATACTTCTGTGTTCAGCCAAGCCTCATCTCTTTGCTCCAAGTGCAGATGGATTTTATTGTAGGAAAAACAAGTCCCAATAAAGCAAGTAATTTCACACATTTCTGTAAGATATAAAAAATGCTGTTTACAACAACATTAATATTTAGATGTATTATTTCAGTGTGAATGTATAACAAATCATTTCAGGCATGCAACTTCAGTCCTGCTTGAGAACTCAGCTACAACTATAAAACAAGTTAAAACAGAGCTGGCAAAAAAAAGAGGAGTAAAAAGCAGAGCAGACAGGCTGTGACCAGTCCAAGTCTTCTCCTCTCACACACACAGACGCATGTGAATCTCTTCGGTTCTGCCGCGCTGTTGAAGCTAGACAGGGGAAGAACTGTACCCCACAGCCCAGACCATTCTTCAGGACAGGCTCTTGACTGTAGAGTGGCATTGCTAGAGTGCTGAGGACTGTGGAGCCCTAAGCCAAGGGCCTCAAGGGGCTTTTATAATGTTAATAATAATGAGGATATGGACAAAGGTGTTGATGACAACACACCTCTAGCAGACAGACACAGAGCTGTGCTACTAACAAAAATGTTGCAACAGATAAATTACCAAGCCTGGGTTGCCTGAGCACTTCGCTTTCACTGGGGCATTTTCATGCATACAGTCATTTATCTAGCCTTCTTCACTATTTATGTGCAAGACATCAGTCAGTCTAAGCAATGCCATGCTATTGTGCTTTGAGGTGAGCTAAGCATATTGATTTCCTTATGCATTAGGTCTAACTCCAGAAATAAAAGAATAAACATGTGCAATATATATAGAAATTGTAGGATTTATCTGCACAGTTCAGTGACGGACTTGCTCTGCCCACAACCATGACTTGGCAAGCCGTAGGGCAGGTCCTCTCCAGAAGCCATAGGAACACACTGATGCTGTGCTGTGCCTGTGCCCTGCTGAATACTCTGACTCATGGTTATTGTCAAAGTTAGATGACATATGTCACAGATTAAAGAGTTATCACTCCCAGCTTATCTATCGCCTACCAAGCAGTAGTGGCAAGAAAGACAGTGTGTCCCCCTTCAGCAGCAGCAGTTCACAGCCAGACCATTGACTTGACCTGATGTGAATATGAGGGAGCCAGCAGCTCGGGTACAGCACAGTCTCTTACAAGACTTCTGGTGGAAGCCACTGCATTTAGCCCAGCTAAGACTGAAAGGGAACCTGAGTAAGAGCTCAGATAGACATATTCCTATTGTTTGACCCATCTTAGAGCATTGCAGCATCTGGTTTGCAGGCAAATATGTAGGTATGCCCTTAAAATACCTGGAAGAAATGTACACATAATTAAACACATCTTTTCAATATGTATGCTCCTGTCTTCTGTTTCCAGTACACTAAACACAAACCTACAGTCTGGATTTGCTGTGGGATTATTACTGTACATAGACTGAAATCTGACTGTTGAAACAGCAAGCATCTTAAAAAAACAAACAAACAAAAAAAACCAAAAACAACAGCAACAACAACAAAAAAACCCACAAAACAAAAAAAAAAACACAAAACAAAACACAACATCAACAAAACAGCAGTGGTTTTAGCCAATTTTCACTCACAGTTACCAAAGACGTGCAAAAATAATTATTAGATACCTGTACTTACGCCCACAGGCATGAACACACTGTAAAAATTTTTGTTTATATATGCTGAGGGTCTCAACCATCGTTTAGAAAGATTATTAAGACAATAAAAATATGTCAGCCTTTGGGTTGGTATTAGTCCTGAAGGCCTTTGCTAAAACTGGGAACAGAGGTGAAGCAACTACAAGTTTGAACTAGATCATATCAGATGCCATCTGCTTTCTTTACAGTCTGTATTTCACTCTTTTTGCTCTTCCTTCCATTTGATTTAAAACACATTTTTAATCCTGGTCCCATCAGTGCAGCATTCTCAAAGAACATTTCTCATGATATAGAAGGTTTCCATATGGGTGAAGGTAATGAAAAAGTCATTTATTTCCAGCTTTGGGGCAATTCACAGAAACCTGCCTAGTGACTGTGCAGGTTTGTAAAAACAAATAATTTGAGTTCTCCAGGCCTTAGGCTTCTTGACAGGTTATGTCTTGGCAGGCATCTATTTCATCTTTCCAAATATTTGATAGAATTTGCATGGCTTTTTGACAGCTAAACTCAGTGTTGCTGGGAGCTATTATTCCACTGCAACCCTGCTTCATCCTCCTCTATCTGCTCAGCCATCCTCCATCTGATGTGGGTAAGGATTTTAAGACCAAATGCAGCTGCTTCAACAGGAATTCTGCACTGTCTCCAAATCTGATACCATTCTCTTCAGCCCACAGAATGAACAGTTTTGGCACAACAACTTTGTGGTGTTGACTCTTGAAGAGAGGATGATGCTTTTAGGTGGCTACAGCAGTTTTGGTTTCCAGTTGTATGCCTTACTCTCCTGGAGGTCACCAACATGCAACAGCGACATCTGAACTCTAGGTGAAACAGCTCCCGGATCAGTTCAGTTCATGAATTGGAATACTAGTTGAACCTGGACCAAGTTTTATACTGCTGCTACAATGGGCTGGAAACAGCAGCGGCCCCAGTGGCTTCACTGGTCATCATCCAGATGTTCTTTGCCATAAAGGTGGTGATCTCCAGGAGGGGGCTGGGAAACAGCTGGGGGCAGTACGCCTTCAGCACTGGGACTTAAACCCACTGCTTCAGCCCCCTATGAAAAACTATGATTGTCCAAAAAAGTCAACTGTTCATTTGACCTCTACTCCCACTTAGTAATAATACCTTATCACATATTAACAAATTATTTTTATGCTTCTTTATCTTGTTTACAAAGCCTTTGCTAGATTCCAAGTTGGTTAGGATAATCTTATTACTTCAGTGGCCAAGACAGCTCCTTCCCATCGATGTCTGGTCCTGGGCGTAGAACAAAGATTTCGAGTTTAGACCTGTCTTGTTATCCACACTTTACTTTTACTTACCTTATTGTGCTGCAGTGTGGTTTGATGTTTCCTCTTCCAAACTTGAGAAAGTGACAATGGATTTGCTTTTTAATCACTATCACTTCCTGAGAGTGCATGGGACTGGCATTATTTGACTTTAGTCATCTGTTGGATTCTAGATGACATTTAACAGCATAATCTCTGACCTGAATAGCGTGAGAGCTGCCTATTTGGAAAAATGACTCTTTTCTCATGAGATACTGTTACTGCTTCTGCCAAAGGTGCTGCTCCACCTGGAGCCCTGAAAAATAAAAGAAAGGGAATGATGACAGATGTTTTCTTCTAGGGTCTAAGCTCCAGGACATCTTCATCTTTCGACTAAAACTGCAGTGGGTATTGTTTGACTCTGAATTAAATCTTGTTGAACCTGGGAAGCTCAACAATTTCCCTTCACTGAAGATACGTGTAGCAAACGTTAAGTACATTTTCCTGCTGAGGAATCCTGTTGCTATAGGTAAAAGGGACTTGATATGTTTTTATTTGAAGCGTGAATGGATGCTGGGAAGTTCAGGTAGAAAAGGAGAGAGATAATAATAGAAGACAAAAAAAATTAGATTTGCTTAGGGCCCAGAAAGGGGTACAAAGACAGACTTGGTCCCAAACAAAAAGACTGTCAAGAGGAAATGATTGGATTCCTCTTCTACTGAAATTTTCTGTGTCATTGCAAATAAACAAACCAACATAAACTAACCCAGCTCTATGTACGCTCTCTCCTCCTCACTGGAATATTCTAAAAAGCCCCAAATATTTTCTAGGTACTTGGACCAAAAGGAAGGCAATTATCTGTGTTATGTCTTTTAGGAAGAAGGAGAATTTGTGTGGGTAGATCTATTCCCTGCAGTTCTACATTTGTTCGTGTTTCTGATGGGTGTATTTGGTTAATTAAGCTTTACATAATTTGTTATTTAAATAATTGCTAGATTATTTAATTGTTAAGTAATTGAAAGGTCTAGATCTGGAAACAGGTGAAAAAAAGAAATACCATAGTTGCCCATGGAACATTTTCAGTGAGATATTTTTCTTTTCTCCCATTCTCTGCCTCTTTTTTCCCCATCTCTCAGGAGGATGGGGGGTATTCTGTAACTTGACCCCAATTATACCTTTGCTCCAGTTATCTGACTTTTCCCTCTCTGTTACTATAACCAACATGCAATCATTACTTGGAGACAGCTGGAAGCTTTTCCTAAAAGAAAAGCAGGGAAAAAATGAGCAAGAAAGACCATGGTTTATAGCCCACTCAAAAGACCAAAAGCTTTCTCTTTTCAATACAACCCCCCATGAGCCTGTGTAAATAAAGCCAGGGTCCAGATTCAAAGGAAAAATAAATCAAACATAATTAAGAGAGTTTTACAGAAAAAAACTTGGAAGTTGTCTTAGCTTTCTAAACTGTCCATTACTGACTCGTATATGACCTACATCAAACTAAACATCTTTGTTTAAAACTAAATATAATTCTCATTATCAAAATGATCCTTTGATTCCTCTCTATCTGTCATTCTTTCCTCCACCCACAGTGGGTTGGCCACATATTTAGAGCTCACTGAAGTGGGATGCTCACTGAAGTGGGATGCTTACAGAAGAGAAGAGAGCTTTTCTACCAAAAAAGTGTCAGCAAAACCACGTGTTAAAGAGCCTCTTCCTTTCTTACAGAAGGGGAGAGCCAAGGATATAATTACTATGGATGGTGCATGGAGCACACTAGTCTTACACTTTACAGTTTTTATTTTTCATGATAGACTTCCTGTATTTTATTCTTCTGGGTAATTTCATGGTTTGTGCATTTAAAGGGGGAATTGGAACTCGGGTTTCATCACAGGTGTTATTGACTGATAAAGATAGAAAATAAAGTCTATTTTTAGAGCTAGCTAGCTAATAAGTTTAATTGTTTATCACTAATGTTCCAAGACTCAGATGTTGTGCTAATTGCAGTGGATGGTCTGAAGTGCAAGAAACAGATGCCATAAATAACAAGAAATGAAAATGTTACACCAATGTACTTGAAGTTCTACTTCAATATATCCTATCATCTGCTTTAAAAAAAAAAAAAAAAAAAAAAAAAAGACTTAAAAACTCAAAATGCAAAGCTTTTCTTCAAAAAGATCTATTACAGCTGGAATTAAGCTTCATCCAAAATACCACTTACATCACTTGAGTTTTACCACTTAATAAATGCAAGAAAAATATTTTGAAAAAACAAAGCCCATAGAAAGTATGTAGTGCTTAGGGAAATTTCACAGGGAATTTTTGGATTTGACTGTCTCCTCATCTTGTTCACATTTACTCTTTATTCAAGTCAAATCACTAAGTTGTCCCTGGATGTCATCTGGTCCAAACTTTATCCAAAGCAGGGCTAGCCTCCAAGTTGGATTAGGTCAGGACAGAGAATCTCCAGGGATGAACATTGCACATCTTCTTGGGGCACCTGTGCCAGTGTTTAAGCGCTCCCACGGTAGGCAGGTCTTTTCCCTTAGAAATCCAGTTAGAATCTCTTTTGCTGCAAGTTGGGACTGTTGTCTTTTGTCCTTCAAGCACACACCCCTGAGAGGAGTATGGTTTCATCTTCTCAACAGCCCTCATTTTGCAGCTGAAGACTGCAAAAAGATCCCCCCTTAGTTTTCTGAAAACTAAGCCAAACAAACCCATCTCCCTCAGTCATGGAATATGTTATGTGCTCCAGGCATCTTTGTGACCTCCTGCTGACCTCTCTCGAACTTGGCAGTATCTCTCCTGTACTGGGGTCCCAAAATCAGATACAGTACTCCAGATGTGGCTTCACAAGTGCATGAACAGACAGGAATAATCACTGGTGGTTGCATCCTTGCTAATGCAGCCCATCTTTCATATACAGTGGCCATCTTACAGTGCTGCTAGTAATTAGTATTTGTCTCTATAGGCACTCAGGATCTAAACAGGCCAGAAAATTAACTGTAAAGCCCAGTTGAAATAAAATCTATGATATCACTTCTTCAAGGAATTATTTAAAAAGTGTTTAATGTAATGTAGCTGCAGAGAGTGTCTGATGAGGGGAATAAATCTAGATGTCCAAATCTAAGATCATAAATCCTTAAACCATGTAACATAGAAGTCCTGTTATTTCAAAAGCTCTTCTAACCTTAAGTCTCCAGCCACTAACACAGTATGCAGAAAGCGATGTTTAGTACAGTTCCAAAATAGTCTGGGGTTAGAAACTAAACCAACCATTGGACCTTAAACTGGTTTGATGACGATACTGTTGTCACTACTGTTATTCTAAAATGTTCATTTACTCTGAACAACCGCTAGTAATTGGAGACTGATTTTTGCTAGCAATTTGAAAGGTGTAATGCATCATGGAACATTTCTTCTGTTCTGCTCAGATAATTGTACATATCGGTCAATATGGAAATTTCTTTTCTTTATAAGAAGAGCTGATGACATGCTGAGTACTCCTGTGTACACAAACTTGAAGTATTTATTTCAAGCTATTTCCTTAAGTTATTCACTTGTTTTCACAAATAGGTTCTACAAGTAACTGAGAAGCAGTGGAGAATGAAGTCTTCGTTTCCTCTCTCACATATGCACTGGATTCTCCTTACTAAACAGAGCTTCCCAGAATGTTGCACGTACACTCTATTTAAACATATAAATATTATGTAGTTACTAGCCTTCTAAATAAATGATGGCCTTAGATAATTGTCTTTAACTTGCTTTACACTATCTCTTCCTAATCATAAACTACTTGTCTGCTAAGCAAAGTCTGTCAAACATAAGGTGTAAAAAAAGGAAGATGATTTATTTTGTTTGCTATGACAGTTTTCAGGAAGCATCTAAAATGCTGTCTGAATGAGATCTTTTTCATGCAATGTTTTTTTGAAGTCTATCTAGGCACAAGCAGTGATTTTGATAAAGCTTACAATAATGTAGGGATTGAACTAATAGTTTCTCAGGTCACCTACCAAAAGATTAGAGAGAATCAATAAGCAATTACCTATTTGATTCTGAAGCCAAAACTGATCTCGCTGTTGTAAGAAAGCACAACCACAAAATGAACGACAGACAAGATTTTTATGTAAGAAGGCAAATTCAATTCATGTTGATATCACTGAAACTACAGAATCAATTGTCTCAATCTTGGGGTAGAAAAAAGTGAACAAAGAGCTGTTCACCTGTGCAGATAAAGCCTGTATCACTGCAAGGCACATCAGGGAGAGCAAAGACAGTCTCCACCATTTACCACTTTTGTTTATTAATCAGCATCTCCATTTCCATCTCTCGAAGTTTAACTCTTCAAGTCCTGTGTGCTATGGCACACTGCAGCCACACATCTAGAAATGTTGGGTCAGTGTCATAGTGTCAAAAAAAGTTAAAGACATGCTTCATCCAGAAAAAAGAAAAAAAAAAAGAAGGCTTTTGCTGGTATACATTTGTAAATTTGCATATAAATTACAGCTCTGTTACGAAAATCTGTTGATTCAGCTAAACTCATGAACACTATAGTGGCAAAATCTTTCTATTGCACATGAGTCCTTTTTCCAGGATACCTTACACAGGAATGGAAACTACTAAAGCCAACCCATCTCCCAGGAGTTTGAAACTGCTGACAGGGCAGTCAGGCTACTGGTGGCCAAAAGCCACCCAGCCACTGTGCCAGCCACACTTCTTCAGAGCAGAACTAAATTACACCATGCCTAACCCCAGTGGCTGGGTACACTTAGTGTCAACACTCAGGGAATAACCCTGGTGGAAAAACATTTTAAAAATTCATGTAGACATCTCCTACATAAAGGAGAACTTAGAACAGCAGATGTGGGGGAAGAAAAGGGAGTATGACTGGGGGGGAAAAAGAGCACAAAGTTACATAAAAAGTGAGTACACAGAAGCATCTGCAGAGCCGTGTGGAGCAGAAACAGGCTGAATCCACTCTGAAATGTAACTTGCCCATGAGAACAGTTCAGTTACAAAAAATTCACTTGGAGCAACTGGGAATTCACAGAGGAATTTAGCTTCCATGGCTGTCAGTCCAGTATATTTAATGCTCACTAACCATCAGAAAAAAAACTAGAATTTTTAAATATAATATTAAGCAAAAGACTATGGTCATCATGAAGAAGATGGATATTTAAGAGAAACTAAAATACAAAGCCAGCAGCCTGAATTGTCCACATTTAATTCACAGAATACCTAGCTGTATTTCAGTTTCAGCCTTTATAGAAACAGCTACTTATTCATCTACCAGAACAACTTTTGCACCCACCTGACAAGAAATTGATCAACAAAATATGCTGTAAAAATTGTTTATGATTCCTAAATAGAGTATGGAAAAAACAAATCCTAACTTAATGACTCTTCCCAAATTTTCAGTATTCCACTCATGACAGAAATGCATTTCACTGAATAGATCCTCTTTGAAACACTAAGGTCATATATTGTCAAATAAATTGCTTCCTAATTAATCAGCTTGGGGAAAAAATCCTCCAAGAAATCCTATTCAGTATGCTCAGGTAACAAATTTAATTCCTTTTGTCTTCTTATATTCAACAAATATTATAAAAAATGAGTGTGCAGATGGACCTGTTAAGTGAATATCCAAAAATTAGAAGTATTCACATCAAAAACATGAACCTAAGAAAGAAGGTAATTTCTTAAGGGAAGAGAAACATACCTGATGTACTGCTGTTTTCAATCAAAACTAATAAGCCTTTTCAATGTCATATATTAAATACGTGCAAAGAAGTACTCAGAAATGATATTAATAGAAATTGCTTAGCAACTTATTTCAAATAACAGACAAATACAAGGAAACCACAAATCCTTCACAATTAATTAATAGAAAGAGAACATATTATTGAATAAATGATTTGAATCAAATTATTGTTTTGCATCTCCCAATTCAAGTTTCCATGACAACTTTTTTTTGTTCATGAATAGCAGGTAGTACCAAAGCATGATGCAGAAGTACTCTAGATTTTATTTGAGTTTATAAAGTAAGAGCCTTAGTAAAGAGAATACAAAATACATGCTTATGATGATCATTTTAGAAAGTATATCAGTGTGCATTACAAAAGACACCACAACTGTGATGTAATAGTAATTATTTCAATTTCAACTCCTGACTGCTGGCAATAGTGGCAAATATTGAAAAAGCAAAATTTTGGATTAGTTGAGTTTTATTATTCCAAATCAAGCCGATGTTTACAAAATATTTAATTGCTACAAACAAGGCTAGTCAAATTTATTTTAAATCTGAACAAGTTTTGCTTGCAACGGAAATATTTCCATTTGTAGTAGGTCTAATCTTGAAAACTTCAAAGAAACTAAAACTCCTGTTATCTTTAAAGTATCAGTATATGAATGACCAGCAGTAGAAAGTACAAGGCTATTCCGCTCTTATTATGTGAGCTGAGTGTTAAATGAAAAGCAAAAGGTTTATGGTAAAAGTAGCTTTTTTGTCTTTTCACTGACTGTGGTGTCATCAAACAGAAAATATTTTAAATAAACATATGATTTTGGGGCCTTCGTATCCAAAAATACCCAAACTTTTGAGGATGATAGGATTAAAAGAGATGAAGTCGATACAGCATGAGGCAAGGAGCTTTGCAATATAAATAAATGAGCTGGACTTAATTTTCCAGATAAATTCTTCTTACACAAGCTCGATTGTCTACCTGAGTTCACCAATTTGAAAACCTCTGAGAATTATTAGGGTAGATTTAAAAGGAAGCATTTGCAATTATCACAAAGGAAGTGTTCAACTTTCCCCAAAGGACACATCTTTATTTCTGTCTCCTGAAGTAGCTCTGGAGACAGGTGCAGAGACACATGAGCTTGCTCAGCACAGCTTATTAACTCAGGCTCAGAGCCTGGTAATGAAGCTATATGATCTGCAGGCCAAAGCTGGCCCACTTCCAGGCAATTTTAAGTGCAGTCAGAGCAAATGTATTCACTTTTTGTATCTGTCCATAAAAATGTACTCACAGCCAACATTTCAGTTTCATTCTGGTTGTGTCCATGTTTAGAAGCTCAGCATGAGATACACCAGGAGTGAGTTTTAGAGATGTTAAGCACTGTGCACGTTTAGGCATCAGCTAGGTTAACCCCCAGGAACAGAGCTGTTCATCTGAGTTTACTGGCCACATTTGAAAAGACTGGCCATGGTCAGTGGTTTTCAACCTGAGGACTCATACATTATTTCTAACTGTGAAAACAAGCCTATTCTCAACAGGTTAAGGTTGAGAATAAAAGGCACATCTACCGGAGTGCTTTTTAGAGAACCTGCAAGATGAAAAACACCAGCAGCTCTACCCAGGAAGGAACTCTGTTCATTGCCATGGAGCATCACTCCCCATCTCTCACTTGACTGTACTGAGACTTCTCATCCCACTCAGTCACGGAAAACACAGATCACGTGCAGAATTTTTTCTGCCCTCTATTTGTCAGTAACATTTTCCTTTATGACTAAAGTCTGCGCATGGCATTGTTACTTAGCTTCCTGTATCTGCACAGGGCAGCTGTTTTCTGTCACATTGTGCTAATGAATATTTACTCACAAAAGATTATCACCAAGCACTACTTCAATCTGTTGCAGGGAAATGCTGATTTCAGGTGTTTCAGAGTGTTTGAGGCATTCATTTGACCAATGCCTTTCACTTGTGAAAGAACACATTTTTGGGCACTCTTAATCAGCTGTGTTGCTATCAGTTTATATTTTGTGACATTACACATCTTTATAAAAAAAAACAAGGGTGTGATTTGAAATATTTAAAATCCAGAGAATATTCCAACAACCTGTATGTGCCATCTTTTGGAGCTAAACCTACTTCCTACCAGGGACCTTTTCTATTAAGACCATAATGAGATAAACACATGGTGATTATCTTTCTTTAAACAAAGGCTTGATTTCAGTGTATGGGGTTATGTGTACAGCAAAGCACACAAATGACTAAACTTCAGTAGAAAGTTGTAAGTGCTCCATTTTGTGAAAACAGTTCGGTGAACCATAGTGAATTGCAGTAATGAAGCAGCAAATATTTTCAGCACAATGCATAATGAGTGCCTTGATTTGGAAGTTAATTCAAAGAATGCATCAAAAAATATTACCTATATTCACTCCACAATGAATTTCTGTGTGTGTATATGTCTGCAAAAGGGCGTTAGCAAAACTCTATGGAAACAAAGAGTTTATGTTTTCATGGCAGTCACGTGAAGCACAATTCCGATCGCTGAACAGTTCAAGGGCCTTGCATAATGATGTTGAACTATCATTCTCTATAAGACCACACGTACTAGAACATCTTACTTCTGCCAGGAGCAAAAATCTGCTCACTCTCCACTCCATCTGCTTCCAGTCTCCCAGGGCCACAATGAGGACACACAGGGACCCTCTTCACACAGCCCCTATTCACAATGCACACCCCTTCAGGCAGCTGACGCAGAGCTTTGTGCTACACACTTGTACAGCTTTATGTGCTGAGCTGCATAAGCTGCACAAGCTGCGTGAGCCACGGGTCCTAATCTTTGGAAGGTAGCTACATTAGCTGTCTGGGGATGAGAAGGGCTTAGTCTGTGCAAAGCATGTTCTCTCAGGCTGAGGTACTGCACTTCTCTCTGACTTAGAGAAGTGACTTAGAAGAGTGACTTCAAGTCACTCTTGAAGGTGTTCAGCAACTCCCAGCATCAAGCCCAAAATTTAGAAAAATAAGGATTGGTTCTGCAGTGGTGGAACCAGTGAGAGCTTTCTCATACCCTCAAAAGAAGATACAGCATTTAAACTAGTCAGAAACAGCTGACTTAATATGGCTGCAAATTATAGCCAACAAGCCTTGGCATCATGACTGCTTGGAAATTCCACCTAAATATCAGCGATCTTCAGCATGAGAGTGAGAAGACCCTGCTTTGCACATCTTAAATTTATTTTCTTCCACTCTAGACAGAATAAGTCTTATATTAAAAAACAAAACAAAACAAAACAAAACACTTCACAAACTACTTTAAAAATATATTCAAAGCTTTTGGTATTTTGCATAGAGATAAAAACAAAAAAGGGGTAGAATCGTAATTACTAAGGATTCCACCACTTATGGAAGAAACTCTATCACTCCTCCACAAAAAAGGGGTAGAATCGTAATTACTAAGGATTCCACCACTTATGGAAGAAACTCCATCACTCCTCCACACTCTTAACTTGCCCAAAGTTGTATCAAGCCCTCCACATGCTCTTCAGCATCTCCATTACCTGTTAGCGTATATGACCAAGAAGGTCCTTGTCCTGTAAAATTAAGGTCATGGAGTTGTGTCTTTTTCTTCTTCTTAGAACAAGTTTCCATTTATAAAGTTGTGTAGTGCTTCACTTAAATCACAACACACTATGATGGAATGACTTTGCATAAAAAAGCACATGCAAGGACACATGATTTTGTCATACAAAAATACAATTTGGTTTATGATGCAATATAGCAAACTTTGCTGACCTTCTCCCACATCATTTCAAAGCAAGCATAAAGGTATGGCCAAATTTTCAGTTCACTTGAACCTATGCGCCCAAGTCCTCTTCACTACTTGATGGTATATATGAGCTTCTGTTTAGTATTTTAGCACTGGAATCAAGATGATTTTCCTTTCTAGTGTAGTGTGTTGCTGCCAAGAGTGAGTCATCTTAATCACATGGCTTTTTAAGTGGCTAGTACTTGCTTTTTGAGTTGAATAAATTAAGCTTTCTGCAATCCTGACCTGCTGTGGCCTCTTTTTAATGTAACTGTTTATCTTTTTAAGATCAGATATAGACAAATGCCTAGTTTCTGAGCTCACTTACATTTGTGTAAATCTGCAGCTTTGCATCTGAGTTCAGTGGAGTTATTCTAGGAGCAAAGTGACATAAGTTTGTGAGTATCCCTTGACTATAAACAGTGCTTTCTCTGAAAGTTTTTTAACCTAGGCTTAAAACATAGCTATCCCTCTGAAATCCTCTAAGTTATGGCTTCCATGCTAGCTCAGATACACAGCATGTATAGTGCCCTACAAAAAAAAAGAGGGGGAAGACACCCAAGCACTAACAAAACGATGTTTTGGTCCAATCTGCTTTCGAGTGCATTTTTCTAGAGATGGTCAGAAAGCAGCTTGGTTATGTGATGCATAATGCAATCATTCTTGCAGTAAATTGCATTATATTGCTTCTTTAGAAGCTAATGTACTTCTTACTTAAAATAAAAAAATCCACGTATCAGTATTTGATTTTTCCCTCAGCAACTAACTTATCTTTTATCTAAATACTTGTCATACTTAAGCGAACTGGTATCTGCTTTTACTTTCAATTTTTAAACAACTATATAATAGCAATGTAAAGAATGTAAAAGTATGTGGATGTGTTTTCAGATTACCTTTAACATTCAGATTTAATTGTATTACTCTTCTCCTTATTTTCAAATCACTTACTTTCTTAGGCCCAGATCTTAAATTTATGCACATTTAACCTTAAGCACACAACTAACAGCACTGTTACCCTGCAGGCATGCAGGTAGTCTGATGAAACTGTTTTCACCAGTTCTTCACTACAGATCAAGCCTTCAGTTACCAAGTTCCTGAGGCTGGAAATAGCATTTTTAAGGATTTTATTCACATCTAGGACAGCAGGGCTCCATTCCTATTTGAATCATCTGAGCACTACTGAAAAAGGAAGGTAATGGGCAGAGATATCTGAGAAATGAGCCTAGATTTAACAAGTTATTTCAATTAGAACCCTGCATGTTTCTTGGTTTATCTGTAAAGAACAAAAAAGGAGAATAGCTCCAAAAATAAGAAAGTGTGTCCATGAGCAGCTTAGGATTTGGAAAAGCATCCAGAATGAGCATCAGGCTGTGCTAGAGTACACGTCTGGCTAGGCTTCAGCACCGATGCTTATCAATTACTGGGGCTCCCGCACATACTCTCTGATTCCCCCATTTCAGGGGCAAGGATCTGATAACTCACCTTCGGGGCTGTGTGCAGTGGGCAATGAGATATCTACCCTGCAGTCAGACATTTTCCTGGAGATGATCCAAGCAGGCTTTATTCTTGCAGGTAACTGCAATTACAGCAGTGTGGGGTTCTGTACAATCTGTCCCCAAAAACAAACACTTGTTCATCTAGCTTCTGCAATGCTGCACACTGCTAAGGCTACATTATTGTTAATGCCTGAATGTCCGATTTAACCTTCCAGGTGTCTGCATAAGTGAAGGTCATACACCCCTCTACATGTGCAGGAAAAGAAATCAAGACTTAGACCCAACCTCCTATCCCCCTATAATACTAAAGAATGTTCTTGCTTGTTCTGACAATATTATTAATCGTTCTGTTTTAATATTCTCTAATGTTCCTCATGTAGATCTGGCCAGCCCAATACATCAGCAGTCTTGAAGGAAGATCTTACTCTACATTTCGCATTGGATCAATTTCTGGTTTGAAAATATTGATTTTCTCATCATCTAAAAGTGTATTACAGGGTATTCTGCGGGTAGCAGAACTAACAAGAGAGCTTCCTATGGGGTTGTGTCCTTTGTTCTCTGCACCCTTAGACAACACCCTCACAAGGCAAGAAATAGAACATGCAGCTGCTAATATGCAACTGTATGTGTGACTGTTGGCTGCCTAATAGGCTGCCAAACAGAACATCTAACAGTAGAGTTGTCTCTTTTTTTCTCAGTGAGGGCTTCTGCTTCTACAAAGCCACTAGTTTTCCTTAGATCTGTAGGAGTATACTTCATTCTAAGATTTTTTTTTTCTCCCCCTTGCAATCAGTTGATGTCCAAAAGGGTTTAATAACTATGAGAAGTCCTGGAAGACAGAAAGTCTGATCACAAAGATTTAGTTTCGTTAGGAAAACAGGCTAACAAAAAAACCTGTAATAGTAATAAAAAAGGAACTTATAATGTGTTCTTCTTCCTTCTAAAAAACCCTCCTGGACAAAAACTGAAGTGATTAGATCTTTCACTTAAGCAAAGGTATACGCTGTAGGCTTTTTTACACTCTACTTCCATTGAGTGGAACAGCTGTGAGGCTTAAAGAATGTCTGGCAAGGGAAAAATTCTAGAAAATTATTTGATATGCAAAATGTCTAATACTTACCATGTTTAAAGAAAACATATTATTATATACATTTGTGATAGCCAGTCTCTATGTTAACTGTGCCTGTGTTCCAGCTGCTTGGTTGCTCCAGCACCAGTTATCTATTGCCTACTTCTGGGTTGTGAACACTCCATGGGATATGGGACTATCAACTATGATTTTCCACATATAGCACACTGCATAGAGCTTTCAAGCCTTGTTGGTCCTTAGAGGTACTACTAGCTTTAAATATTAAACAAAAAAGAAAAAGCAGTGCTAATAAAGTAAATCTATCGTTCTTTTAAGCTACTCAGCTGCAATTCAGGCATGGCACACTACCCATCTTTAGCTTTTCATAGTAGTCTTTTCTTCACATAAACACACAAAACCAAAGATTTTTTGGAAACTCCAGACATTCTGCCTCCTATTCATTAGAACTTTACTGCACGCTACTTTTGATAGCTTGTTTTTTGGAATTAGTTGAGTGATAATATACTATATCCCTTAGAGCCATATGCCAAGGAAGTTCCCTATGAAGAACTACAGTGATAGCTCTTTTTGGGAATCAGACCATCACACATTTGAGACGTATACAGATCTCTTCTCTTGGCTACTTATGTTCCTGCCCATCTGCTGGAGTGGCAAGGTGCCTGCTTGCAGACTGACGTGTCAGTTTCAATAAAGCAAAAATAACAATTAAAGAAAAAAAAAAAAAGCTTCCAGCTGACGTAATACTTCCAGCATTCATACTTCCACAAGGAATCCCTCCTCAGTCACAGCGATACCATATGCTTCTTTCACAAAACACCTAGTCACACTTGTGCCAAACTTCAGTGGTAGGAGAAAAGACGACCATGAGTTCACAACCCCCAGGATGACAGACTGTATATAGCAGTGGAAACCTGAGAAGTACACTAAGGCAATGTGTGGTGTCCAAACATGTCACAAAGAAGCACAACTGGTATCTGTGGCTGGTAAAAGCGTTCATCTCTGAAGTGTATCAGTTGCAACTGAGATATTCCAATTTGTCTCCGCTAACTCCATAACAAAAAAAAAACGTAAAATAATTTTTTTAACTTGTGTCTCTTAGGCAGGTGTTTTGGTCATTCTGTATTTATTATTCTCCTGGAACCTTCATATGAGTACGTCACATTAAAATGAAGTAATTTCTGACAAGCCCAAATTTAGCATGGGATTTGAAAGGCAAGCTGAGTTAATTGCCGTTTGCATACGACCATGATAACAAACGTTCAGCAAGAGAGATTTTGCCTTTGTGCAGGAGCAGGGAAACCCACTGTTTTCAAAGGACTTATACAAGTTGGCATTCAGTAAGCAACTCCATGAAGAATGTACAAAAAGAAGATTCAATGCATTCCTTTTAGATGAGCTGACTCTAAGGTTAACAGGAGGAAAAGTTGGTCAATGGTTGTTTATCCTACCCTCCCTGAATCCAGTGAACAGATCTGCTGAGGAACAAAAGTCTTTCCTGTAGTCACTTCCTGGGATAGAGCAGAGTTTTTAAGTTTGAAGTAAATGCAATTTTGGGCAAAATACTGTCTAAAAAAGCCATATCTGGTTGCCAGTTTAGAGGCAAACTTCCAGAGTAGCCGCATATATTCTAGATTTTAACCAGTTGAGATGGTTAATACAACAACACTAGTGAATTACATGTCAAGTTTGGAAATCTGCATTTATTCCAAACATTTAAATGACAAATTTGAACCTGACCAGGTAACAGCAGAATCCTCCATTGAAAAGTCTGAGTGAAACAGCAAGTACACATTGGTAAGCAAAGCCAGTGCTAAACAGTGATAAATAGGCCAAAAAACGTAGTGAAATAGTGACATCTATGTTTGAAAACTGTTTTCATATGGATATCAGGGTGCTCTGAAAGGCTTCCAACTTCCTTCCCCTATTGAGTCATATGCACCAGGTCTTAGTGCATCTCAGTGCAGAATCAGGACTTTACTGACCAGGTGTCAGATCCACAGAGGAATATAGGCTTAACAACGCTGAGTGTACTACAGCGATACCACATAGCCCTTGGCTTTGGAGCCTCTCTCTCTCTCTACTCTGCAAAGGAAGAGTTAAATATTTCAGAATGAGCACCGGAAAAAAACCCACTATTTTGAGCAAGTACTACTTATAATGGTCAATAGAAGGGCTGTGACAAAAGTCTTACGCTTCCCTTTCAAGAGTTTTGGCTTTGTATTTACCCCAGCGAGAAGGCATATCTGCAAGGAGGCATGGGTATTTGAGGGATCTAGCCCTTCAGTTGGCTCAGCCTGGTATGCAATCAATGTGCATGCCTGCATTGCAGCTGGGTATGTCCTTAATGGCCCCTGAACACAAACATCTTCTATAGAATGGACACCTGTGACCAGTGGCTGTTTTAGTCTAAGTTAAAGCCAATAGCTCTCGAGGACAAGTGAAAACTTATATCCCATTTTCCTGGTGAATAAAGCTATGGTGGTTTTCATATACACAGGACAAGAATTGAAAACCTATTTGTGTTGCAGTACAGATGAATACCACAGTGTATAATTTATAATTTATAATTCATAGCTCATAATTGCTCTTAGTGAATGGGACAAATATTGTAGATTAATACTGACATTTTTCTTATTGCAGCCTGAAAGGATCTTCTAGTCTGCAATTTCCTAATTAAACAGGATGTGCAATCACAGAATGAAAGAAAAGCTCTGATTATCTTAGTCTATGTCAGGCCAACACTTTTCCATTTTTCCAGTGAAACTACAATGGTGAGGGTTAATGAGCAGCATTAGTGTAAAATAATGTTAATGCTGCATTTTACTACCAGCAGATAACATTATTTCTCAACTATTGCACGGTCTCACAACTGAATATTTCATTCTCTGAATCACACAGTGCTGCCATTTAAAAAGAAAAATCTCCTGGGATTTTACATCTTACTCAGAAAGAATATATTAAAATAGACTGAAACATACAAAAAATCAATGGTCATCAAAGCATATTATAGAGGTGCACGGCAGAAGAAGGGAAGGGAGAAAGAAGGAAGAAAAATGCATGGATTAAACTGATTTCCAGTCCTGTGGGCTATCTGCGGCAAGCCAAGGCAACTTCTCCGGCCTGTAGTTTCCTTCCAGCTGCCCTCTTTCCTGAGGACTCAGTGGAAGCAGGTCACAAAATGCACAAATTGTTATGGCAGCTGCAGCCTGCACCTAGCTGCCTCCTTTTGAAGTATCCCTCAGGAATTATCACTGATTTATTCCAGATTTCTAGGAAGCATCAGATCTACCATATAAGCAGAAGAGAACTGTACTATATCATAACTGCTTTTTCTGATCAGGGGCTGAGAAGTAGGGCTCACTGTTACCATTAGGAAAAACAACACTGCTCACTGACTTGAAAAACTGGCCATCAGGCAAACATAGTATGTGACAAAATTTTCTGGATTTAAAAGGGCACCACTTCTTTCCTTGTTTATCCAAATTAGGCAATTCCTAACCAGATCAGGACTAGGAACGTCTAGCAGGGACACATGAGGACCAGAAATGGAAATGTCAGAACACTACAGAAAAGGCAAGATGCAAGACTTAAAGTCTCATTTATTAACTTCTTTGAAGTGGCCATTTTTAAATACTCCTCTCACCAGAAACTTTGTCTGTCTGTTCCGCACATCCCTATGCTTCCATTTCCCCTGCCTCCCAGTGACCCAGAGACACAGTGACTTACAAGATAAGTCATTTGTATATAGACAGCAGCTCTTACAGTAATGATACGCCAGCACCCTTTTCAGGGTGAGAAATGCTGGCTGCGCAGTAAGTGCAGAAGGAATTGTGACAACCTCTTAAACCTATACAAAACCAAAAGGCAGAACAATGATGCATCGCTCTGCAACACAACTATGGGCTCCATTCTAACAAAGCCAGAGAAGCCGTGATTATGGAACACATTTGCCAAGAAAACCTACAGTAATTTGAATACCCAGATGCCCTCTCCTGATTATCTGGACAAGAATAAACAAGCCCTTTTCTGTATAACAAACGTGGGATCTCTTCCACCCCTTTTCACTAGATAGTGAAGAACCGGGAAAAAACAAGTAGGTAGCCCTGGACCTGTCCAAGCGACTCTGTAAACAGAACACACCCTGAAAAAAAGTCAAGATACTGTAATCTTTCTCGCTGTTGATCTGGCCATTTCCACTGGGCAAGAAGAAGAACCTTATTCAAAAAAAACAGAAAAAATGAGTCAAGCAAAACCTAGAAGCCATACTTCAAATGTGCCCAGTGCCAAATGAACTGAACACCCTACTCCCGACTAGCATGCAAAGTGCCGTAATAAGACTGAACCTCTGTGGGAAGAAGAAAACTACTTTCGCAAACCACCCTAAAAAGCTACCAGCACTACCACTACTACACAGTAGTAATTTAGAGAAACAAATAGCTACTATGTTTACTCAGTGCCCACCTTGACTGAGCTTTTCAACAACAAATAAACAGTTCAAAGTCATAACAACGCTGGCAAGGATGAGTGGGTGTTTGTTTACGTTAACTAATGTTTTGAAAATAAAAGCTATTTCTAGAATGTGTGAATGTATCAAGAATTAGAGTTAACTTTTCCAAAACAAGTGTAGTGTATATACCATACACAGAGCAAGAGAGTGCCAATATACACACAAAACGTCTTGCTCTGATATGAATCAGTCCTCCTACACAAAAATTAACAATTCTTTGTCTTCACAAAGGCTGCATTCTCACAAGCAGAACTTGGGGCAGGTTCATCTACCAGCTCCACAGAGCAGCTGAGCAGTTCACACCAGGCTGCCGGGCAGAATTGTGGACACTCCACACATTATTTTCCTGCACCAGTTTCAAGTTTTCTTCTTAACTCAAGAGTAAATAGATATATGCTGCTGTGGAGATCTGTGCACCAAGCAATTCCCATACTGACTTCCTGTGCTTTTTCAATAAGCGTAAGAATTATTTATATCTACCGGTGGAAACACGCTAGCCTAAAAGTATATTTAAGGCAGCAGTGTGTGGCACAGCACCCAGATTCACACATTAGTAAATGAGTCCTCTTTCGGGGATGCTCAGTGTGTCTGAAAATCTGGTTTACTAACTGATTTGCCTCAGCAAATCGGGTTAGATACTTCTTGTGCTTGTTTCTACCAAACTTTCAGTCCTAGAAGTACATAAAAGAAAGAGTCAATTGGTGGATTCACATCACAGGGGGAAAAGACACTTGCTCAAAATCTTTTTTTCCTCCAGAATAACCTAGACTATTGCCTTGTTCATAGAAAAGAAATCATGGAACAGGAAGGAAAAACCCTTCACCCTAAGGAAACAAGCTCCAAATGCAATCCACCAGATGAAGACTTGTGATACAGAGTGGCCACAGAAATTTCTGAAAGAAAATTATCACACATTTAACAGAATTTTTAAAGCACCAGTATTTTACTGGGTTTTGTAATTAAACATAGTTATTCAGGCTACCAATAGAAGCTGAGAGGAACTTCAGAAGAGCCTGCACAAGTCAGCTGAATAGGCAAATACAATGGCAAACAAATTCAGTAACAACAAATAAAAAGTAAAGGCCTTTGGAGAAAAAACTTTAGGGCCAGGAGTCCTAAAATGTTTCTAATTAATATTATCAGTTCTGAAGGAAACTGACATGTCACTGTAGCCCAGTGAAGACCTTTATTCAATGAACAGGTGCTGTTAGGAAAAGGAATGAATTTCATGCATAATGAATGGGAGATGCAACAATAACAAAAATAATACAGTGCTTCTGTAGAAACCAGTAGTGCAGACTCAGCTGGAATTTTGTATGCCATTAACAGGCATTCTACCTCAAAACAGGTGAGATTATTTCCTAATAAGCTCAGGAAAACATAGTAAGAATAATGAAAAAGAGAGCCTGAAAGACAGGAGTGCCTCTCTCCCACGGGAAACTGGTAGAACTGGTAATAACATGTAAAATAATGAAGGCACAAATCCTGGGAACTTGTTCATCCTGCCTCTCAATACAAGAACACCGAACTGAATAAAAGGTGAGAAATTGAATATCAAACAAACAATTTTCTCATTCAAACTGCAAATTCGCTGTGACCTGTGTTAGCACAAGGAGCCACTGAGACAAGAGCTTAGCAAGACTTGTCCATTTCTTTGGCTCTCCAGAATATCTGGAATGCTGCTTACTGATGTTAACACCCTTTGAAAGATCTAGCAAGCTTCATGCTTCTGGAGTTTAGTCAACCTCTAACAGCTTCACCATCTACAGGTGACTTCGCATTGACCTATTGCCAGCTTCATACCCTTCCTCTAATTCAACTGGTACTGACAAAAGACAAGGTACGCTGCTAGACAGATTACCGCTGCACTCAAGTAATTGCTATTATTCTAGCAACTCGCAGAAAGTTGGCATTATTGTCCTGTCCCTATTCCTCGGCA
>NW_009232702.1:87963-93003 GCF_000690835.1 Fulmarus glacialis
TGACCTCTGGTGGGTTGCAGGAAAAAAATCGTAGAGAAATGCAGCGGACAAAAAGTCAAGGAAATCACACCCTGCAACTTTGGTGGCAATCCAGCGGGGGCATGCAGAAAGCCTGGCGTTGAAAGTGCTCCAAATCACTCAAGACAACAGGGCAGGAGCAGTATCACACTAATGACTCACTGCTTACGAAGTACTTTAGAGATATTCCAGTTTCTACTCACAATGCTCCCTCGAGATACTCTTTATCAGCTTGTGTTAGGATTTCCTATAACATCAATAAATACTGTGTACACAATAGCCCCTTATTCTATATGAGGAAAAGGAAGAAAAGAATAGGTGGATCTGCAAGCTTTCTATGCAACACACATCCCAAACTAAAGTGCATATGTTAAATTCTAACCTTTCTTGGCTCTACTAAGGTTATATTTAACTATTTTTGGTTATTTTATTTTCTTCTACTGCACATTTTAATTATGCCTGAAGTCAAATCACTTGTTTTTAGGAATCTTGATAGTTTCAGGGACCTGTTTTGTGGCATGCTGCCACAAATACTGGCACTGACAAAACTCATGGAGCAGTTAATTGATGCTGGGAACAGGAACAAGAGGCCACAGTCCAGGAAGGGCAGGAACTGGTTTTCTTGCTGAAGAAAGCACAACGGGGAATTATACCCTTACAGGGTAGTGTTGGAATTCACTCAGGAAAACTAAGGACACACCCAGGCAGAGTGGAACAAAACTAGACGTTTATTACAAATTCAGACTTTGACTGCTTATTAGTGTCCCTGGAAATCAATGACTACTGAAATGGATGAGGAGCCAGAACTGCTTCTACTGCACTACCCTTGCAGAGTGAGACTGAATATTGAATTGGGTCAGATTATTAACTTCATTCTCCCTTGCATGTAGTGGTAAATTTATAAGAAACTAATGTAATTTGACATGACATTTCCAGGGCGGGGCGGGGGGGGAGAAAGCCCTAATCTGAGGATGTCAGTTGCCAGCTGTTGAATTATACTTTGAAAATAGGAAATAAAAGTGAATGAAGAGATCATTGGTGCTGTGTAGTACTTTCCAGACCTAAAGTCAATGCCATCAAAAGCCTAATTAGGCTCTTTCAGTGCTAACTTGTCAGAAATATTCTAAGGTCTGATAAGATACTTCAGGGATAAGAAGAGGCCTTTTGTGCATGCTTAGGAAGTGGTCAACAATATTTAAACAGAAAGGGAAAACCTCAGTTTAGGTAGCTGATAAGACTCACTTCAGTGCTGGGTTCTAAGCAGCTCAGTGGAGCTGGGAAACACTAACTCCTGCCCACTCATGCTTAAAGACACAGGCACCTCACCACTGGAAGATTGCCGTGCCACTCACAAGCTGGCTTTATGGATTTAAAAGAAAATTGTGGAGAAGTATACATCAGTGAGTGTAGACATTACCACCACTCCCTCCCAGGCTTTCTCCATGTGGCAGGATGACAAGTAGTGCATGCAACACTTAGAGGGTCTTTTGGCTAGCCAGATGACAATTTTTCACAAAACCTTGAAGAACTTAATATTTCTGTAGCCATTTGACAAATTTGGCTGAAACCAGCTTAAAAAATACCACCAACGGACACAAACCAAAATAATTTCAGTCATTAAATCATTAATCACATCTTCAGGAAACCAAACAGAAAATAGTATCTCACTATTAACTTCAAAACCAAAAAGGCTGAGTGTCTCAAGTCTCAAGTCTTTCACTAGATAGGTAAGCTTTCCTGTCTTAATCACTGCAGGGTCAAGTTCTCCCCTTGTGCCCTGTGGCTAAGTTGACAGGCTGGAATACCTCAGCCACTGCATGCCACAGGTCAGTGGTTTAGCTCAGATTCCCCACAAGAGGCCACGGAAGCTACAACAGCGCTTTGTATCAGAGCAGCTAATTCACTTCTGCTAACTGTGCAACATGGACAGTAATCTGTGGCAGAACAACAAGGCAGACTGCTGGGACAGCAATGTCTTAACCTGCCAAAGCACGATTCACAAGCACCTTCTGTTAAAGCTCCTAGATTCTTAAATGTGATAGCAAGGTATCTGTTTCCACCTCAAGAGGATAATTTTATCCACTAGATAACTAAGAATTATTGTTAATTATACCCTCAATTTAGCATGTCCTGGTTTCATGAGGACAGTTATAACAAACAAAATGTTCTCAGATTCAGAGATTAGGAATTGAGATTCAGTGTGATCATCTAGAATAGAGGCCACAGAAGTGCCTGACATGAAGTCATTCCTTTTTGAACTATATTGCCACTTTCAGAAAAACCCTACCCCTCATTGGACTAAATGAGATCAGATTAAAAAAAAAAATCCAGCAATGCAGAATCACTTCCTATCCTTCGTAAATTGTTCCACTGATTATTTTTACTGTCTTGTAAGTTGTTCAGTACGTTGAAGAACCACAGGATTTGTGACCAATGTCCTTAACCCACGTCTATCACTTTGGTTTTCTTATGGTATCTGATCGTTTCAGCAAGTTTGTGGATGACACCAAGCTGATAGACTTGAGGGAAGGGATGCCATTCAGAGGGACCTTGATAGGCTTGAGGGGTGGGCCCACACAAACCTCATGAAGTTCAACAAGGCCAAGTGCGAGGTCCTGCAGCTGGGTCCGGGCAATCCCCAGTATCAATACAGACTGGGGGATGAATGGATTGAGACTAGCACTGCTGAGAAGGACTTGGCAATCCTGGTGGATGAAAAATTGGACGGGAGCTGGCAATGTGCGTTTGTAGCCCAGAAAGCCAGTCATATCCTGGACTGCATAAAAAGAAGCGTGGCCAGCAGGTCACAGGAGGTGATTCTCCCCCTCTACTCCACTCTTGGGAAACCCCACCTGGAGTACTGCATCCAGCTCTTGGGTCCCCAGCAAAAGAAGGACATGGACCTGTTGGACCAGTTCCAGAGGAGGGCCACAAAATGGTCAGAGGGCTGGAACACCTCTCCTAACAAGAAAGGCTGAGACTTGGGGTTGGTTCAGCCTGGAGGAGGCTCCAGGGAGACCTTATTGCAGCCTTTCAATACTTAAAGGGGACTTATAAGAAAGACATAGAGAGGCTTTTTACCAGGGCCTGTAGTGACAGGACAAGGGGTAATGGTTTTAAACTAAAAGAGGGGAGATTTAGATTGGACATAAGGAAGAAATTCCTTACTATGAGGGTGGTCAGACCCTGGAACAGGTTGCCCAAGGAAGCTGTGGATGTCTCATCCCTGGAAGTGTTCAAGGCCAGGTTGGACAGAGCTCTGAGCACCCTGAATTAGTCAAAGATTTGGCAGGGGGGTTGGACTAGGTGGTCCCTTCCAACTGAAACCATTCTGTGATTCAGTAACAACTTCTGGGGACACCTAAATGACCAAGTTTTTCGTATAATCAGTTAGTGTTTTATAGATAGAATGTTTTCTCATGTAGCTATTTGAGCTCTCCCGTATCCCCAGGCACAAATGTCACAAACGTTAAAGGTTTCTTCTTCACTATACCGTTCACTTATGTAATAAAAATCTGGATTAGTTGCATTTGACTTAAATTTCTGTCCAGGCAGCTGTCCCTCAGCTGCAAATCAACACTTGACTGTATCAGCCACACAAAGTAACAGAACAGATCTCCACCGATTTACTAGCTTAACTGTCAGCAACAATCAGATCAATGTCTTCTGCAAGACCAACTACTTCTGTATTTTAGGTATCACTTTACTCAAAGTGCTGACCTTTATGCATGCGTAAGATAGGCTTGAGGCAATGCTTGAGACAATCTTCTTCAATGTGGAAAACAGAATTTTGAATGACAAGCCAAAGGTACTGAAGGTGAATCTGCTTAAAATTAATGTTAACAATATTTGTTAGTTTTGCTATAAACATAAACAGAGCACTAATACACTCTGATTTAGATACGCCTACGCATAATGACACAAAACCTAATTTCTGTAAAGCAAACTGAGCCTAATTACCAAAGGAGAATCCTGCACTCCTGCAAGTCTGTACACTTCTCCAGAAGCTGTGAGTGGTGACATTTTCTTGTCCCTTAGCTTTTTCTTATTTTTTCCCCCCAACTGTCAAGGCTGCAATGAATCATGCCTCTTCTGTCACACTTGGTCATTTAGCAGCCCTTTTATGACCTCCTGTAATTTAGCTAAGATGTCACACATCAGGCTGTCCTACAGAAGTGACTTTGCAACTGTGCCTTCTGGACACCAGATGTAACCACTCTCTCTGCTTTTCCCAGGTAAGGACAAGCTAGAAGCAGCAAGCAGGCCACAGCAGCCGTAAGAAGCAGAGCAAGAAAAGCAGATAAGAGAGCTGTACAGGTCTCGGGCTTCTGTACAGCTGGTACTAGCCTCATTCTGCTTTTTCTCCAGACATGGTCCGAGTTTATCCTCCTGGTGTATGTAACTGCTCTATTCCTCCCTTTTCAGTCTTTCAAACATGGTATGTACAGCCTCCACTTACAGGGCCTTACAGGGTCAGCAGATCTGGAAATTGCACACTCAGAACTGAGCCCCTGCCAGCACTGCAAGCGTTAAGTGTCCAAGGCTATTTCATGCTTTGTCTACCTGAATTGAGGTTGGTTACTTTGCACATGCTCCTCCAGCTGGGAAGCAAACAGCAGGGTGCTACGTGATGATGACAAGCGAGTAATTCACAAGATCAGGATGCTTATGTGCAGTCATCTCACACTGAACCTCATCACCTTGCACAAGAGAGCTACTTCGAAAACTCGGACCCCGCGAGCTCAGAAGGGAAACCTAATGCGGCCCGTGAGTGCGAGGATCTCCCACCATGCGAGTCCTCCACAGACTGCCGCCCTGGAGGACCCCGTGCCTGCAGCAGGGAAGGTTAACGCAGCGAGAGCTTCAGGCACGAGAGACGTTTTCTCTGGCAGCATAACCGCACCGTTAGGGGCGCAGCTTGGACAAGTCATGCTGGTGAAGGCCCCATAGCGCGCCCAGCTCGCTGGCGGAAATACGCCGCACACAGCCAGCACCCACCGCGGGAGCCGCCCCGGAGCAGCG
>NW_009232703.1:0-836 GCF_000690835.1 Fulmarus glacialis
TGGGTGAAGAAGACAAGGTGCCCCCCCCCCCCCAAATTTTGCCGTCCCACCACGTAGCGACAAGAACCACATGCACTTCGGGGCCATCACCTGCGCCATGGGCATCCGTTACAAGTCCTACTGCTCCAACCTGGTGAGGACCTTGATGGTGGATCCACCTCAGGAGATGCAAGATCACTACGCCTTCCTTCTCCAGCTCCAGGAGGAGATGTTGAAGGAGATGCGACACGGTGAGGACCAACCTTGAAGTTCTCCGGGGTTCTTGGAGCTCCTCAAGACGTGGACACCAACCCTGTGGTGACATCTCCTTGTCCTTCCAGGAACCAAGCTCTGCGACGTCTACGGTGCCGTGATGGACGTGGTGAAGAAGCAGAAGCCGGAGTTGTTGAGCAAGATCACCAAGAATTTGGGGTGAATATGGGGAGTTTTGGGGGTGGGATACGCGTGAGGAGGTTGGGGACCTTCTGAGGGTCCTTCTGTCCGTATCTCCCCAGCTTCGCCATGGGCATCGAGTTCAGGGAGGGCTCCTTGGTCATCAACAGCAAGAACCAACACCGGCTGAAGAAGGGTGAGGAGCGCTTCACCCCACCTCAAGTGGGCCTCTTCCACCCCAAAGAGGTCCTCTTCCACCCCGAAGTGTCCTCTTCCACCCAAAATTCGTCCTCTTCCACCCAAAATTTGTCCTCTTCTACCCCAAATTTTGTCCCACCACCCAAAATTTTGTCCCACCACCCAAAATTTTGTCCCACTGCCCAAAATTTCTCCTCTTCCACCCCAAATTTTGTCCCACTACCCCAAAATTGGTTCTTTTCGACCCCAAATTTTGTCCCACCACC
>NW_009232704.1:0-8535 GCF_000690835.1 Fulmarus glacialis
CCTCATCCAGATCATTGATAAAGATATTTCTGGAAGATCATTGATAAGATTCACCTGCTCCTCACAGGAAAATTGTGGTTGGCCTGGGAGATCAGAGAAGCCACACTACTGTGGCTTTGAGTGTATGGGTCCATGTATGGTGTAACCTGTGGGTCTAAGATCACTGGATCTACGGCTCTTGTAGTGTACAGGTAGCCTGTGCATTGAGAGTGGCTGTTTATCCAGGATTTCTGGATGGTAGTTCTTTGCTCTAACTGAATCATGAATGCCTGGAAATATTGAGGAAATGATTAGCGTCCATGAGTTCTACTTGGAGCAGAAGAAGAGGACATATCAGTCTTTTCACAGGCCTATGGTAACATTGGATTTGAATTTTTTAAATGCATAATGACTTTCCACAGAGCACGACTGTGAAAGACATCCTTGGGCAGTGTGGAAAAAAAACCTAGGCAGGCTGCCCAGGGAAGTGGTTGAGTTACCATCCCTGGAAGTATTTAAAAGACATGTAGATGAGGTGCTTAGGGACATGGTTTAGTGAGCATGGTGGTGTTGAGTTGATGGTTGGACTTGATGATCTTAGAGGTCTTTTCCAACCTTAATGATTCTATGATTCTATGATTCTATGAAAAAAGTAGGGTAGGATCAGTGAAAACCCACATGTATAAATATATGTAGAGTTGAGAGACTGGTGAGGACACACAGAGGATAAGGAGAGAATGGGTGATTTGATGAAAAGAAGTAGTGTAAAGGATGTTCCTGTTGTCCCACTTGAAGGTCGCATACAACCAGAGAGTCAGGGAGGACTGTGAAGATAACGGAGGAAACCCGCATCCCCATTCAGGGAAACAAGGTTGCTGTTCTTACAGAGATAAGATTGCCCTGCAATAATGTTGCACACAAAACTGACAGACTTTCCAGGATCTTGACTAAGGAAGGTGTATTATCGCAATACTAAATTCATGAACCACTCCATGTTAAGAGCATCTTGCTTTCTGACGTGCTTTTGGAAACTCAGAGAGCAAAACTGATGTGACAGCCAGTCCTTCCACATGAAGTAATGACTGTTGGTTTCATGGGCCCCATGCTGTAACCGCGCCTGTGCTCTTAGCAGAACCACAACAAGGATTTGTCTCCGTCTTGCTTCTTTATTGCATCCTTCTTAGATGAATTCAAACGAAGATGAGAAGGACTCACAGGGAGAAGGACAAGGAGAAGATTTCTATTTTGAACAGAAAAGGCAGGAGCAATACAGAGAAGAGGTGGAATTCAGACAGGTGTTCGTATTTTTTACACCTCTGGTTCAAGTGGATCCTTCAATATTGGTGGTCCTGTAGAACGGCAGCCTTTGGGCAGTGACTGGTACGAATGGAGTATAACCTCTGGTGCAATCCTGTTGGAAAGACTGCACAAAGTTCTGTCCCCTTGATCACATGAGAAACTGGAGCAAAAACTTTCCCTTTGCCAGCTTTCTTTTTTTTACTCACATAATCAGTTCTGTGTCCCAAGGACTTTTGTCTCTGCTTTGTCTTGGGACACTTCTCATGACTGTTTCTCTCATTTCCTCCTATTCTCTTAATTCTCTTCCTCCTTCACCGAAGCAAACCCAGTCAGTTTTAAACAACCTACAGCCCCTGCTTTTCCCACTAGAAAACCCCACACTGCATTCATCACAGGCTGAGGTCAGACATTTGGGGGCAGGGTTGACTTAAACTCCCTTTCAGCGTAACAAATTGGGAGGGCAGGATTTTGGAAAACAAGGGTCCTGTTTGTCAGTGCACCACAACAATGCTGCTTACTTGAGCCACGACTGCAAGAGAACTAGGAGTCACCCAGCAATGATAATTTGAGGCCAGATTATTGACAGTTGCCTATAGAGCATTTTGTTACTTTGTGTTCCAGGGAGTACATAGCACTTTGGGTACCCGCTGACGGCCAGTCCTTCATTTAGGAGAGGGGAGGTGTGATATTACACTTCTTCTTTATCCAACTTGTCCTCCAAGTGGTAAATATGTGTGTGTGGGTATGCACATATGCAAAGAAAACTTAAAATAATTTATGAAGGAATTACAAAATCCAAGATGCCATAATCTTACTTACTACAGAAAAAAAGAAACCAAAAAAACCCTCCCACATATCAGCAGCTAAACATTACTGCACTTCAAAATACACCTGGGGGAAAAAAATTATTGCTGGACTTAAAAACACTAACAAACTTACACTACCATAAAACAATGTATTGGAGGACTTCAGCCAGATCAGCTACTTATAATGTTCTCCTGTTTTGCCAACATATTAGGCTATGAGAAAACATCTGTAAATCCTGATGTAACAATGTACTCTGGATTATATTCCATTTGAAAAACTTTCAATAAACAATATATTAAACATATAGGATACAACACGTCTAAGTGTTAGGAAATGGGGTACAGCTTTCCCTCTGCTGTTGAAGCTGAGAAAGTATTCTTCATCCTCCTGCCCTACCTTTGTCCTGACCCTTCCAGACCCCTCCAGGTCTCAGAAGTCCCCACAGCTCTCCCTACTTTTCAGTTACCTTTAATCAACCAATTCCGACAACACATTTTAACTCAAAACCAAAACACATCAGCCAAATTAGAATGGTGTTAAAACCAGGTGGAATTAGACAGAGTCTATGGTTTTAAACACAGACTTCTCTTTGTGCTTACAAACAATATTTATGGCCCAGAAAGCTTTAAAATCTTTTTCTCAAGATAGTTTATCTACATTTGCTGCTTGGACATCTGGTTTTGGATTAGGGTGGGGTGATGGTGTGGGTAAATTGTGAAGTGAAATATTGATCCTCATCAAAATTATCTGACAGAGGCAGCTTAAGAGTATCATATTGATACTGTAAAAAGAGGGGTTGACAATATATAGTATTTAGCAGCACTGGGGTAAGGTAGGGCTATTGCACTGGGAGAACACTATTTCTTAATGAAGACTTACTATTGCCTTTGAAACTGGAAGGTAAATTGATGCATTTATCTCACAGCATTCAAATATCACACACAAATACATCTTAAAATATCACCATAATGTTGTTCTTCCTATACTTTCTAAGGAGGCCTGTCCCCTGAATTATCTGTAAACTGTCCTTTGAACTCTCCCCATAAATGTTCCCCCAAAATTCTCAAAAGTAATATGTAGAGAAAAGTACTAATTAAAATAACATGGCAGGCCTGGCTGGAACTGACAAAACCAAGAAATTCATGGTTAAGATTGAAACTCCATCTTTGAGACACCCTGTTGTGCTTTGTTGCATTTTAGTAAGTGTTCATCTGACCCTCTGCCAGTTAATTACGGGGATCTTCACAATTTTGTTCTGGCCCCCTTGCTCTTCAGTACTGATGTGCTTCTTTCACTTCTATTTTTAGGGACCTTAAGGTGAGTTATCATTGTTAACCTGATAACACCCAGATCTATTTTGCTCTTTTAGCTGATCCTACTGAGGCAGCTTTTAGTCTTTTCATCTTAGGTCCCTAAAGAGCAAATCGGGACCTTAACTGAATCTCTTAAAAAAAAAAAAAAAAAAAAGAGAGAGAGAAGAATCACAAAAATTAGGTCCTCTTCTCCCTTCTCCCCACCAACCTACTAAAAAGTAGCTCCAAGTTTTCAGTTCCAGTAGATGAAAATCTGTTTACGATTTTCAGTGTGGCCAACAGAATTGAGGTACTGGTGGATCTTATTTAGCCATTTCCTTTGTTTTTTTTTTCCCCCTTACCCTTTTAAAGTTACTTATTTTGATTTACTTTGGATTTCCCATGTGAAAATAAGAGGAGATTGAGAGGATACCATAAATCCTCCCGTAGCACTACCTCTCTTGTTCCCATTTTAAAGTGTAGGAATCTCCTTTTATTACCTCCACAGCAAGGAGCAATACAGGTATCTAGGAAAATTTTAATTCAGAGGAGAGAGAGAGAAAAAAACAAACCAACCAAACAAAAACTACAGAAGAAAAGGTTTCCTAGTACCTCCTGTGGCTGCTCTCTGCATCAAGATTTTATGGGTTACTCCTGAAAGAAACATGGATTGGAGAATGAATTAATTTCCTCTGAAATGTAGCCTGTCACCCATGAGGAGTGCTCTGCCTGGTAAAGTAAGGGAACTTCAGGAGGGGACAGAAGTAAAGCTAGACATCATTAAAGAACAACAAAAAATTGTGATTATTTGGAGGTTTCTGGGTACAATGACAATAGAGATGTTTTTTCAAAACACTGTAGACTGATGTTGTTATACTTGTCTGAAACACTCCTCTGAATCTTCTGAGATTTGTCCATCACTAGAAAAATTTAATGAATATTATGTTACTAGTGAAATTTTCCCATTGAATGCAAATGATTCCAAAAGTTTATTTTCAGAATGTTTCATGCTTGCCTTTGTCAGACAGCTGGTGGAGGGAAAGGGTTTCAAAAATAAAGAAAATTATATATAATGAATAACCAGTTGCAGTAGATGCTTGGAGACTAAATGTATTTTTATTGTGAGGACATAATGCTGCTATAACCTAACCTTCTCCGCCCCCATAGGGTAAAGAACAGTTAATGAAGGAGAGGATGCTTTTATTAATCTGTAGTCCATTTCTGTGCTGTATGATATTCATTAGACAGTCACTAGTAATTTCTTCCACCCACCCCATATTTTGTAGGCAAAAATCTTTTTTTCAACCTTTGATAAGAAAAGAGTGATAAATAGTTAACTAATACACATTTTCTATTTTTTCAACATAGTCAATAAAATCTTAATACGTTTATATGCCCTGATACATGGGAGGTCAACGTGCATTTTGTTTTGAGAAACTCTTTCAGACTTGGATTATCAAGACTTGGATTATCAAGACTCCAAACTTCTGTTCTTTGAACATCTCTCAAACTGTACTTCTTAGAAGCCGTCTCCCTGGGTGTAGCTTTGTTCTGACAAAGTCATCCAATGGTGCATTTTCCACCGGTGTGTATATGTTACAAATAACATGATTTTCTGGTCCCTTTTTTTTTTTACAGTTTCCAAACTTCCTTCTCCTCTCTCCACTCAGGAAATATTAGGTTTCCGGCGTAGCTGCTGGGCTAAGCTCTTTGGTTCTGCCTCTACTCCTAAACAAAGTTAATGCCTGCTTGTTAGCTCTGCTTCTCTAGCTTTGGTCCAAAGCTGGTTTTCTGTTTACACTCAGACATTTGATCAGCTACTTAGATTGTTTTGTTAGATTTTTGTTTAAAACAAGAATTATAGGAAGAATACCTCTTTACAGTGGAGAATACCCCCCTAAATCTGAGAAAACCCCCACTTTATTTCTGTGGACAAGAAAGGCAACTTTCTGAAAGCCTGAAACATTATCACATGAAGGTTTAAGTGATAGTGTTCATTTTTGTAGCATACTGTTGCTCCAGTGAACTTGAACAGTAAGCCTATGATTAACTTTACCTTTTCTTTTTTTTAATAAAAATCTAACTTTGTTTTTTTTTGTTTTGTTTTGTTTTGTTTTGTTTATTTCTAAGGAGATTGGGTAAAAATATCTCAAACCAAAGCAATTCTACTCCTCACCCCTTTTGGACTGTGAACACAATGGGTTCCTATGCTCATACTTGCTGACAGGATATTATTGCTTTCCTTTGATATATAATTTTATAGTATCTGCTCCCAGTCAATTGTCCTTTGGTATGTAATTTTATAGTATCTCCTACCAGTTTCTCAGACCTTTTTTATTGGTGTTGGTCAAATCAGGTGTATAAAGTAAGAACATCAGTACGAGGAGTTTGAGTTGAATGAGAATGAGTTGTCCATTAATTCTGCTGGTAGGTCCCAAGTCCAGTGTTATGAAAGATTTTTACCACCCTTTTCTAAAGGTTTGTTGATTGGTCTGTCCTGGCTTGCCCAAGGGGCTAGTGCCAAACCTTCAGGCCCTGATCCTGCAGTCAAATCTTCATGTCTGGGATCCTATTGACCTCAGCAAGTTCTTAGGCAGATTGAAACATCAGATGACCGTGAATTTGTTCCAGGAGAATTTCCTAAGACAGTCAGTTGCGGAATTGCTGAGAGTTTCCGATGGGCTGGAGATCAGCAAATGCACTGATCATGCAGGTTCTTGTCTTCTATATCATCACAGTAACAGTATCTGCCCATGTATCCACTGGTGGGCCCCAGGGACCCTGGTGACAGTGTCCTACATATATATATATATATATGTATATGTATCCGTACATACACACTTACACACACATACATATATATACTAGCATCATGTAGTTAACTTACATACGAGTAT
This sequence comes from Fulmarus glacialis, assembly GCF_000690835.1. Taxonomy (NCBI): domain Eukaryota; kingdom Metazoa; phylum Chordata; class Aves; order Procellariiformes; family Procellariidae; genus Fulmarus; species Fulmarus glacialis. The sequence goes on from NW_009232704.1 coordinate 6,275, forward strand.
GCATATATATAAAATCACAAGTAGGCACTTGCCTCCTGAGTGCATTCATCTAGCTCCTGATTTGCCATATTTCTCTGTTGGAGATGATCTGTTTTCCTCTATAGGATTCTGGGCATGGATATGACTTATCTCAGTCATGTCATCTCATTCAGGTAAAGCACGTAAAGTGAGAGAAAAGTCAGAGAACTGAGAATTACGAAGTCCTTTGCACTAAAAAATAAATGCATAAGTAAATACATTACATGCCCAAGTATCTTAGGTTTTTTGCAATTATAGTGTGCTAGAGGTAGCTGATTTGGGATTTTGGATATGATTCCTTTCTTAAGTACACAAATATAAATAAGTAGTAACACTGCTAACTCCACTGAGGGCAGCCTTTTAAAGCTATCTAAGAATGAGGTCTTTCTTTCTGGACTTTGGGCTAATATTTTTACAGTTTTCTTTCTGTGGGAGTGATAAATGCAAAACTAACTTCTAAAACCCACTCACTTCTACTGATCCAGAATATGACCACAAGATACAGCTCTAATAAACCAATCTAAAAAAAGGAACTCTGATCTCCTAAGAACAGCGGAATAAAGTTTGCATTAATTTCTGGTTAAATACAACAGTTATGTAATTAATTAAAAAAGTAGCCAGAACAATAAACGCATTCTGGAGCTAAGATTATTTTCCTTTACTATAATGAACATCACTCTCTTAAAAAATACTTCATCCCTGGAAGAAACAATACTTCTATTAATTTCCTTCAGTATTTTATATAAAAATGCTGTCTATTTCCAAGTGATCCATGTGTACCTGCTTATTTAATTTTGTTTTTTTGAATACAGCTACTGACATAATATAAGATACACTTCGTGCAACAAAAAGCCTGCTAGGACTGTGAGTTCTGACATAAAGGAACTAGGATACACTGTCGCACAATACCTAGAGTTTAGTTTCTCTTAAAATTTGTATTTAACTGTTAAAAGGAAATTATGGTAAATGTAAAGTTGGAACCCATTTTTATAAACTCTGATTAAAATGCAGAGTTGGTAACTTGGAAAACATCCCAATGATACCTGAGGGGTGAAGCAGGAGGATTAGAGATACTGAGGAAAAAACCACACAGAACTGATAATTTTCCCACTGTATCCATTTAAAAAGCTGTAGTTCTTGTTTCTTAGAAATATAGTCTCTTTGTAGTTTCGTTACAGCCTCAAATTTGTTAAAGAAAATGTGACATCACTACAGATAGCTTCTTTAAAGTCTTCTCAAGCTGCATGTCACTTTATAAACATCTCTGAATACCAAAACATGCAGGGCTAGATCCTGCCTCTGCCTTGTGCGGAAAATCCTGTTGGAGTTTGCCAAGGTTAATGCATGCAGCTGAAACTCGAATTTGGCCTACCCTTCTTTACAGGGAGGCCACTGAGCCGTCTTATTTTTGCCTCTCTTTTTCTCCAAACTTTTGTTGGATGAGCCCTCGCACCCCAACCCACCACTTTTCTTTTTTCTTTTTTTTTTCTTTTTTTTCTTTTAAATTAAGAAAGATGGGAAGAAAGTGAATTTTCAAGTCACAGAACTCTGCTGTGCGAAGATCCATATGGTTATGCCAAGGGCCTGCACCCCTGGCCACCTCAGAAAGTCAGAAACTGAAATATGAATCTGGTTATAAGATAAAAGTCATGGAGTTGGAGTAACATATAAAAGCTGGGAATAAAACTTGCTAAATTGAGCAGAGTGTGTTATAATTGACCATGTACGTTCCATAAGACTTTGCTGAACAACCTGCTGTTACTAATATCACCTACGACAAAGGCATGTTACATACAGTAATAATTTTGTGTTTGTAAATTACCCGGAAGACATAAATTCCCATATAAGGTCAGTGCTCTATAGAATATGCTACATATTTTAAATTTTTTGTTAAAGATATTGAATTTTTCTTTGGAGTTATAATTGTATTCTACCTCACTAAGAAAACAGGACATTGTCCATACTAAAATACATAGTAATAAAAATTAAAATTTGCCTGTTGTCTGAGGTAAATTTAGTGCTAATTTTATTTCACATGAAAACTTTTTTTCCCCAAAAACAATATTCACAGACAAGGGATAGCGTAGCTTTGACAGAAAAATACACTTTTGAGGAGTAACTTCGCATCGTAAGGAGTCTTTCAGGAGTCCTGCTGCCCTGTCCAAAAGCTGCTCCAGAGGCTAAACCAGTGCTCATTCCCCGGAATGCCAACACCTCCTCCAAAAGATGGGGCAGCAGCAGCA
>NW_009232704.1:8555-37657 GCF_000690835.1 Fulmarus glacialis
GCAGCAGCAGCAAGGAGCGTGCTGTACAGTTTCTCCTGGAATGCAAACTGGCTTTAAGATAAATACTAATATTTAGAGAGAGAAATATTTACTGATATTCCCCTAGCCAAACACTGCAGCTGTAACTATAAAGCATGTGAAGATGGCAAAGCAGCCAGACCCCTTCCTAAAAGTGTTTTTAATTTTTTTTTTTTCTCTCCTAACTATAATGGGTGACTGCTTTTTTGCCTAAACAGCTCTGAAGGGCTATGAAAACTGAAGCCCTTCAAAGCTGTTAAATGTTTCCTCAGATTTACAATAAAATTCTGCGTTACAAATCTCCTAGTAAAATCTCTGAAGCATTGCAAGCAGTACTTATATAATTTTCCGTTAAGTCAGTATTTGTGTATCCAACACCTAGAAAACAAGGAAAGTGAATGTGGGTAGGGAAGGGAAAAAACAAAGGCGGGGGGGGGGGGGGGGGGGTAGAAAGAAAAAAAAGGAGAAAAAAGAAAAACCCTGCCCTGAAACAGCCATGCAGCTATTAAACATATGCCAAAGTAAACAATAGTGTGAGGGTCTGCCATAGCTGTGCCCTGCAGGTAGACGGCAGGCGGCACAGAAGGAAAGCAAATGGCAAGGAAAAGAGAAAGACGGTGCAGGATGTGGATGAGATGCCGAGCCCTGAGAGCATGAACGGCCTGATTGTGATCCTCAAGTCACACCATCAGCCATGCAAAACAGGACATACCTTTCTGGCTTGCTGGTTCTGTCGGCTGAAACAAAGCAGTCCCATTCTCAGCGGGAGGCCAAATCAAAATGAAATTTTATTTAGTCTGCACTGTCCTCAGATTGGGTTTCAGAATGACTGCTTTAGGAGATAGCATGGATGTGGCTGATGCATGCTTTGCATATGAAACTGCAATAGGGGGGAAAAAAAAAATCTACATAATCAAAAAAATCTGTGCCGTGTGTATGGCAAAAACCCCTGGACGTTAGTGAAGCAGCTACAATGGATGTTTTAAAAAATGACCTTTCTGAATAAAATGCACATTTGTGCTCCGCCATACTATTTTCAATAAATATATAACAGATCATTTTGCATGTAATTATTCAGAAGCTGCCCTGAGAGACTGAAATACCAAATCATTTTTCTTATTTTTTTTTTTAATCACGGAGCAGAATTACAGTTTGGAAACGAATGCAGAGAAAATGTATATCTAGAGAGGATTTCTGTGTCTTGCAGTGGCTGGCAGTGATTGCACCTCAGAATCCTCTTCAATTTAATGTTTTGTTTAAGTCCCTGCTTCCTAGAGTACCCAAAGAAAGGCCTACTGCAGTAAAGAACATCTGCTTTTTCTACCACTGATCTAATGCATTCCACCTTGCACTTTTAAGAAAGGATCCATTCTTTGATTAGACATGCTTAATTTTACAGACTATTAATAAATGAAAAAGATCATCAACTGATCGCACCGTATTTTCATTAGAAGTTAGAAATAACTTACAAAGGCAAGGAATAGTCTGCCGAATATGCAGGGCATACACCATGTAATGCCTTTGTTGTCAGTTATGCTGCAAATGAGATTTTCAAATAGGATTTGCAGAGGCAGGGCAGTGATCAACACAGTGCAACATCCAGGAAAGGGAAGTTGAGCACAGTATTCTGCGAAACAAGGGGGCAGAAGGGAGCCTGTTTGTAAATACATATTATTATCCAAAGAAAACACTTATCACTGCTTGATTTTGCTGCACCAGCTACTTGGAACTAGGTGATACCAATAATTTTGTAGGTGCACATCTGTGTGGGCACGTGTGTTTGCATTTATCTGTGTGCAGGGCATGTAAGCCTGTAGCCTGTGCACATGTACATGCTTGATGCTTACACTGTAAGAGACAAGCAAAAGGCAGAACAAACAATGCACATGTTTTCAATTGACAGATATTTCTCGGCTAAAACAAGCAGTGCTAATGCTGTGCTCTATAGCATATGGACAGCCAAAGAATGGGAAGGAAAAAACAAAAAAACACCACCATAAAATCTTTAAGAATGCAAAGAGGATAACGATCCCAAAGAAACAATATAGATAAAAACTTCCAGGAATAATGAGATACAGTGCAAATCATTCACACAATGTGCTTTCACACAGCAATGACGGAAGTCACTGACAACAATGCAACCATGTGCAGATACTCCTTGGAGAAATAGTCGAGCAAATTCTGTAATTCTATCTTCTGTGCTTTCCAGGCTGAGTTTGAGACTCGCTGTAACAAAATGTGCCAGAATATTGGTGCTTTAAAATTAAGCACTGGGCATCAAGGAAGGTAACTTCATAATGAGTTCTCCTATTGCTATTTAAAGCTAGAAATCCATAAGGAGCACAGTGAAAAATATAACATTTGTTCTCCTTATGTCTTGGAAGAACTGTTTTTATATTTGTAGTCATCCTAACTGTTGTTCCAAGCAAGATATTCAGATAGTCCCCAGCCTCATGCTGTATCGTATTTATTCTGATGTATATCTTATAGCGAAGCTTTGTCTGTATTGAATTAATTTCATTTTTTTTGTGTTATTATTTTTATAAATGCTGCTTTTTTCTCACAGAACTTCCCACTTTAGGGAAAAAGAAAGATGTGATTGCTTTAAAAATAGAAGACCAAAAACAAAGCTAGTATTCCCAAAATTCAATGCACCTGGCATTCACTTTATACCTAATAAGCATCCGTGAATATGCAAATGTTCAATGTCTCCAGTAACCTCATTAATTTATTCCTCAGGCAATCAAAGAATGTGAACCAGTCCTCTGCTACTAATACTGGAAGTGGTACGCCGCTCAGCATTGCTAGAATCAGCTGAAAGCACATTCTGCATATTGAAAAACTGTTTCATCTTTCTTCCTTCCTTCGCCACTCTAATTCAAACAAAGACTTCCTACCTCAGTTTACATAGCTGACAGCAAAAGTTGAAAAATGCCAAAAAATAATTAAGACATATATATTTTTTATATATATACATACATATCTCCACGTGCACACACACACGCTGGGAAGAGAAACAGTTTAAAGAGATCTCAGCAGAACTGCAGTTTGAAAACCACCTGAGTTTTCTTATTTATTTATTTGGAGAGGGGGGAGCTTGGGAAGGGGCAGGGGGAGAAATGACCTGCTTCCTACTCTGCAGAGCAGCTGAATAATCTTTTCCTTTGCCCACATTAAAAGCCCTGAATAATGTTTATAAAATGTTAGGGAATCCCGGTAGGTTTCCTATTTAACAAGCCATGTATGACAAATCACAGTGTAATGTACTACGTTCTTAATCTTTAATTAGAATGTGAATATCTGCGCGAGAATGCAGTTAACTTTGACACATTAAATCTTCTGGTTAAAGTGCCTTACAGGAAGTGCAAAGATGAAACACTGCAACAATCTACTGCCTCTCTCCATTCACCCAGACAGTTGGGGAAGGATGATAACATCTTGTAATACCTGCTCTGTAGTAATTAATCGCTGTGGTATTTAGGACCATTCAAGTAGACAAATATGACAGAGACAGGGACAATTAGGAACCTTGTTCAAGCTACATTAACTTTTCCAGCTATTACAACACAGCAGCTCAAGTTTGCTTGTAAAAGCTGCAGAGGGATTGTTATGCATTAGCCGTGCGATTATTAATGAAAGAAAAGGAGAATTGTGTTTATTGTAGTTTGAAAATTGCAAATAAATTTCAATTATCTGCTATGTCATTTTGTTAAACATGCATTCTGGAAATGCCTTTGTACTCTAAATCATGAGCTACTTAGAGCAAACTAATACTAGAAAGCCTTTGGGAGATATAAAGTCAATATTTTTGTTGAACTGGCCTTCTTTCTTGTTGAAATCGGAGATAGACAGAGCTACCTGAAGATCTTTCAGATAGTTAGCGAGCCCCACAGACACTCTGGCATTCACCCTGCCTCCAGGTACCAACAGGGAGTCGGATCAGACTTCGACACGCTGCCGGTTGAACCTGCGCTCTGCTCCACAAGAACGAGAAAGCTCAACTCCCTTACTGATCGCGTGCATAAAGTGCACACAGAAAAAGAAATCAACAACTGGGGGAAAAGCCCCTCAAAAAAGCCCTTCACCTCTTTCCCATTATCGCCACAGTCGTCACCAGAACAGTCCAAATGAAACGCAGGGGAAAGATTTGGGACGCGGTATGGATTGTATATTTTAAAGGTTACACACTCTGCTTTAGTCTCCCATCAATAAAGAGCAGCAAATGCACCACAGATTGTAAAGTTTATGTTTTAACTATATATTTGAGGCAGCATAATTTGCCATTGCTCTTTGCTAGCACACGAACACATTCCCTTCTCAACGTTGAAGGAGGACGGCCAGAAAACAACAGAACTGGACAAACACTGCAAGGACTTTGGCATGAATATTCACTCAGTGGCTGTTTTCTTTAAAAAAAAAATGAAATCACCTAAACCTGTGGCCCTTTTATGTTCACTTTCCATGAATATTTGAACTAGAGTTTCTTAGCAGCAAGAATGCTCACAGAAAGCTAATTTGAAAGTCATACGTGCAAGTGTTTGTGGAAAACGAATTCTAAATTTGCATGTGCAAATATTTGCACTGGGTATGCTGCCGTCTTCCCCCAGTCAGGGAGCAGCAGCGCTGCCACGTGCCTCGCCCCACCAATCCCGCCCGAGGAACCCAGCTTGAGTTTCAAATATTGTGTCAAATTTGCCCAGTGAACTTGTTTACGATCAAGCCCCAAAGTAGGAAAAAAAAAGTGTTAAAAGTGTATGAAATGTACTCGAACAACAAATGTTTGCAGTGATGGGAGATGCGTAGCTGGGCATTTCGAAAGCAGAAACAGAGGCACGCTGGCACAAAACAGAGTTTGTTAGAGAGTGTTCGCTCAGCTCTGGTAAGACTGTTTTTACCTCCTCTCTCCTTTTAGGGGGTGAAAAAGAAAACGAAAGGGTAAAAATACCCGTCGGGACAGGGAGCATTCTCTGCCCATCTGCCCAGTTTATGGTCAATCTATTAAAATACTACCCTTTAAATTCAAAATATTTGTAAGCCTCGAAGTGCTTTCTGAATGTGTAGGACAGAACTCCACCATTTATTTGCAGGTGAGGTCTTCCATGCTTTTTCATTGTTCCATTTTTTTTTTTTTTTTTTTTTTTTTTTTTTTTTTTCAATTTTGGTAGTTGCAAACTACATTGCTGCATGCGTGCCGTTTTCTGTGACCTGCATCATTGTACTCTAGAAAGAAAAAGAAAAGCCAGCTTAGCCTGGCAGAAATCTGCATCCCCACCCCAGAATCTGTTGTCACAAAATGAAGGAGGGAGGGGGCTGGGGCGGGGGGAGAGGGGGGAAAGCAGCTCAGTGCACAGCAACAATTCCCCAGTTGCAAACTACATTGCTGCATGCGTGCCGTTTTCTGTGACCTGCATCATTGTACTCTAGAAAGAAAAAGAAAAGCCAGCTTAGCCTGGCAGAAATCTGCATCCCCACCCCAGAATCTGTTGTCACAAAATGAAGGAGGGAGGGGGCTGGGGCGGGGGGAGAGGGGGGAAAGCAGCTCAGTGCACAGCAACAATTCCCCCTCTCAGCTGAGCTGCAATGATGTCAGCTTTCTGATTACAAACTGCTTATTTATGCTTCAACAGCTGCCAAGAGCAGCAAATAAGTGGCTAAAAGAGTGTCTAGACCAGGCATTCAGGCCTCTATTGTTTGCTGGTTGTTACCTGGTTGACAGCGATGGGTACAGCTGCCTGGTGTGAAAGAGAGCAAGGGATGGGGAGGCAGTGATTGACAGAAGGGCCCTCGAGGTCAGGCACAGCCAGCCCCGATGGCCCCATGGCTTTATGTTCCCCGCTCTAAAGGGAAAGCGATGGCTCTGCCTAGAGGTTGGAGGTGAAAGGAAATGTTTGAGGGTAATGAAAAAAATCCTTTAGCCAAATTTGTGATCATGAACAGTTACTCTGGGGAATTTAAGCCCAAGTGTTAGGCAGTTTTCTCTACATGCAGAAATGGTTGTTGGTAACCACCGCAGGAATAATAATGTGTTAGATGCATGCGGGCAAAAATGTATCTTTGTGCAGTCCTTCACCCAGGAGTTTAAAACTGCGGGCAGTTTTATTTTTATTTAGGTTACAAACTGATAACTGCTAAAAACTGGTACTATGCACTATGAAATTCATTCTGCTCCAGGGCTAGCTTGAAAACCATTCCTGAGCTTTTCTGAAAAATATTCAGATATTCGGGAGGGAGAAATAGGTATTTGGATTAGACAACGATCTATCAAAAACTCCCATCTACTCACTCGGTGAACTTTGCTCTCTTCATTTAGATTCTGGAAGGACAGTGTCTCTTAAAACAACTCAGTGGAAACAGCTAGCCAGTGAGCAGGCTGACCAAAATCCATAAAATGCCTTTTTTTAGCCGATAGAGAGATGTCCTCAGTCTGGTTCTGATCTCACACATGCTAGTGTGGTCCAGGCATAATCCTACTGAAGTCAAAGGAGTGGCATTGATTCAAGCCAACTACAGTCACTGGCAGGCTGACTGAATTTCTCACCTCCCACCCTCGCCTACCCCCACGGTGGGATACCATTCAGCAAAGAGGCAAAAGCTCTCAGAAGTTTTAAAAGGATGAAGCCAATGAATTGTTTTTAATAGAACAACAAAACCAGATTCAAAAGTCTTGGAACAAGACATGCAAAAACTATGAAGATAGGGTGTACCCTGGAAAAAAAATTAAAGCTTTAGGTACACTAGCAGGGCCACCCCTACCTTCGCCCAAACGCAGATTAAGTTGCTGGGGCAGCCATGAATAGAATTAATCTTGCATTCCTGTTTGGCATTTTCTGACACCAGGCGAAGTCCTATGCCAAGAAAAAAAGTTGATTTTCAGAGCTTGTTACATATGACAGAATTATTAAATGTTTTATGACCATATGGTATAATTTTTTTACTGTAGCATTGGAAATAGATTATAATTAACAAATGAGTAACCTTTTTCAAGTAAAAGATGAGAAAACACTAAAAAATAGCCTGGGCATCAGTAGCAGCTAGAGAGGTAAGAGGTACAGCAGAGCACCTGAATAGCACAAGCTTAATTTGGGTATACAGTTGGTTTTCTACATATCTGATGCAAAAGCTGTAACTAAAATGAAATCATGTTAAATTAGCTGTAAAAAATAAGTTGATTTAATTAAGCACAGAAAGACTTATTAGATATAATAAAATGTTAAAAAGTCAAATGATGTGCCGTTACATTTCAGCTAACACTGCTCAACAAATCCACTAAATTTATTCCTTTCAATAATGATCTGTTTTGAGCATTTAATTAGATAAATAATATTTAATCACTTCAGCAAATTTGAACTAGAAAAATTCCTTGTCATCAGTGGTGACTCATTCTTGCTAATATCTACCTTTAAAGAAAAGGTAAAACTAGATGATCTTCTGGAGCAGCACAGAGTATGAGACTAGTAGAAATCTGTCTTTAGGCCTCATTAAAAAAACAAGGTTTGCAAAACAAACTATTATTTACAGTGAGAAGTGTGCATATTTTACTGGGAAAGAGCATTCACATGTTTGCCTCTTTTCAGCACCAGGCACTATAAGTAGATGATAAGAAAAGATATTCAATAGATGTCCTATAATTCATCATAATACTGTTTCATTTAATAACTACTTTGCTGAAGTGATTGGCATGATTACAGGAAAATTACTTCAAATTATTCATCTCTTATCTAGCATCTAAGATGTCCTAAACTTGCATGAGAGTTAGCATAATGGGACCTATTAATTACTAATGCTGCAAGTCCTTCACTACTTAAATATCCTTTCTACCAGGTGTGCTGTGTAATTCAAATAAAGAAAATACAAACCAAAATGATTGCTTTCCAAGACAGTGTCACCCAAATTTTAACAAATGAAACACCAAGTGCAAAACCTATGGCTCACCCACCAGTTCAAAATACCTAGATGTTCATATCTTTTATTTTTAATCTTTCTCTGTATTTCTCTTCCTCTCATATGTACATATGTTTGCAGGGGTGTGTACATGTGTAAAAAGAAGTATGTGAACAGTATATGGAATATATTTTATTTATTTTCTACTCAGAGGTATTGATGTGCAAGGCTGCTATAAAAGACAGGCTAAGTACGCAGTCTCTGCCCTAAAGAGCACCTTTTCATCTCAAAACCCTATCCATCAAATGCTATCTGTTCAACAAAATTTGCTCCTATGAGTAAACACTTTGAAGCAAAGAAGTATTATTATCTGTTAAGGGCAGAGAAGTTACAGCAAAGATGGCCAGAAGCCGTATTTGTCCTCTCTGCAGTCTGGATTTAACAGCCAATGTAAATTAGTGCAGCCTTACACTTACACCCTTGGCTTTCTCAGAGCCTTGATGAAAACCATCACAGCCGAAACCAGGGAAAGGCCCTTCCTATGCTTCTCTCTAGCCCACCTGTGACATGCCCATAATTCAAAGGGTGGCTATGCTGCTTTTTAAAGACGAAGAATGTTCCCCGAGGGCCAGATGCTTCAGTGTCTTACACCTCAGAAGCACCCTTAAACTGCGCAAAGGGGACCCAGGCAGTTCCAAGCTCTCATTAGCGCTGCACTAAACTCCCACTGCAGAGGCAAGGCCATGAAAAATCCTGCCTTATCTTCTTTACAGAATCCAACCTCAAGTCCATGATCAGCTGTCTTCTTTCTCTCTCTCTTCTTTGGTGGTTTTATTATCACAATCAGTACCTTAGGTTCTATTAATTATATTCGTGATATTGAAATAAAGATACAGGAAATATGGGAGGGAAAAGAACTCAAAACAAACAAACAAACAAACCAACCCAAACCCAAAGGTAAAAAGCACATAGAGACCCCATAAAAACTGATTGTTACTTACATGTGGCAAGTGACCAAGCCTAATGGCTCTGGGCTTTCTGACAAAACCGAGCTTGAAATGCAGCCTCCAATAGGAAGGCGAGTTGCCCAAGTAAATTTCAGGTAGGAAGCAAAACATGGGATTTCTAATACCCTATTTTACCAGCAAATATGGAACAAAAACATCACATCTACCATACACAGAAAATCTAAAAGGGAAAGACATTATTACACCCCACCCGATAAACTGTTGGAGGTTTTTTCGGTGTATTCTGTACAAGAAATGCATGCAATTGTTTCTAAACGTACAAATAGTCTCAATGAACTAGGAAACCCACCATGAAGAAACATTTCTCAGGGAACATTACCTTAAAAAAGGCTGTTAAGGATAGGGACAGTCAAGCCTATGCTTTTGTTCTGAATGACTGCACCACAACTACCTTGTGGAATGCAGCAACTATAACATCTGAATACAGGACAGAGAAGGTTAATCCTAAATCTCCTTGCTTTTTACAAGTAAAAACTTTGAAAACTCTCTACTGTTCACTTTTTTTACTTCAAGGTGACACACCCTTTTGAGATTCTCAATAACTTTTTTGGATAGTCATTACTGAAATGGTATGAAGTCTTCTGGGACCGGTAAGCTTTCACGGAGCCACTCTGGTTTTCCTGTTACACCATAAAATACTGCCAAACCAGGGATGCTACACAGTGCAAGGGACTTCATAAATTCTCAGTATACTTCATGCATCCATAGATATTTACTATACAGGCTAAACTGATAGGTATTTAATGTTTATAATTCTGCAATGACTAGTAAGGACTCTGGTATTACAGAATAATGCCCTGCCCCACTCCAAAAGTTAGAATTGTGTAGTAAACAGAGTATTTGTAAAATATTCCCCTGCATTGCCAGGTGCAATTATATCTGGCTTTTTTATACATGACATTCCACAAACCTATTAGATGGCCAGTAGATCTGTTTTTCAGTGCTGGCTGTCAGCCATATTGTAAAGGAAAGACATGAATAGTTGTTGAACATCACGAGCACCATGGTAATCACAAGATTTGCTGAGCTCCCGTGGCCAGAAACGCTTCCCTCACCCAGCATGTTCCACATAAGCAGAGGTACCTTCAAAACTAGTCTGGGTGTCTAATGAAGCAACCTTCTAGGTTACCTGCTGAAGATACCTCTTGTCCTTCACCTCAGTTCACTGGAACCAGAGATCTATCATATTTGTGTACTCTTAAACAAGGTGGAGAAGTGATAGCTTCTACATAATCACCTCAGCTTTTGCCTAACATAATAAGATAAATAATTCCCAATCAGATAGCTTGAACAGCATCATATCTACATTGGCTTTCTAGGCATTTAAAATTTTGCCGAGACAATAGTGATTCAGGCTTGGGATACTCGTTTTTTTATTCCCCTCTTCAGTGTATCTCTTCCATTTAATACACCCTGCATGTGACAAAAACGCACAAGTGATTTTCTTCACGTAACTCCTTTATTACCTTACTTTGAAATGCTGACAAATACCACCACAAAAGGGATGCAGCAGGATGAAAATGGAATTTAAAAAAAAAAAAAAAATTAAAGCCGGCACCAGTTCACATTGTTTACTAATAATAAGGGATGTGCCTGAGAATACAAACTGATTCAGAAGAAATTATTCAGATCTCTAATTTTTGGATCTATCCGCTTCTTTTCATCTGGCAGCCTGTAATTCCCATATTCTGAAGGCCTTCAATTTAATCTAATATTCAATGACATATACAATCTCTGCACTGAAAGTGCTTGACTATTTGACCTGTGTACCGCAACCCAGAATGAAGTGTTCACATGGAATACCGGAATGGAATGATACTGGGAAATACCTCCAGCTAAGTCTCCCTAAATGGAAAGCAGCTCTGACAAGTCTTCTTTGGTTTAGAGAGTCTTGTCTAACAGATTAGAAAGTCGTGTCTAATGAATCAATCAGAGAATAACAGCAAGAACAACAGGTGGGACAACAGCAAGAAGAAACAATGTTGGGGAACCATCAAGTCCATTGACTGGGTGAAACAAATTGCTATGCTTAGTGCTAGTGCTTATAGACACATAAGGGCTCAAATTTGCTGAGCATCTGTACCAGCTTCTGCTGATGTTTGGAGTAAATCCTACCAGCAAAAGAATGTGTTGGTGGGAGGTATCACTGATACAGATGTGGTTCTCACTGCTTACCACCTCGGCTAAACTACAGCCTTTCAAGGAGAAAAAGCATGATCATCTTTGCTGCTTGAGCTAAACAGCCTGGTTTTCTAGTTGAAATATCTGGGAGGTGAGTCCTTTGTAAGTCAGTTTGGGGGAGGTTACTCAACACACACAAAGGCTAATTGGCAGCAAGTAGTGTTGATAACTCCTACACTGTTGAGGAACTCGGGCTTCCAGCCAGTTCTGCTACTGCAGGAACTTAAGGACTTTGTGATGCCCTTGAAATCTCTTTCTTTCTTTCTCTGTCAGGTTGTAATTGTGACTTTTGGTCTCTTTACTTACAGTCTAAAGCACAGTGCTGGATGCTGGGAGGCATTTTACGACCTGTGATAAATGAGGGTGTTGCTTTGCTAGACACATTGATTGCACAGTGGCCTGTGCTTGAAGGGATTGGACTTGATGATCCTCTGAGCCCCTTGGCCTAGAAAAGGGCATCAGCAAGAAACATGGTGGAATCCTGACACCAACAGACGCCTTTCTAAGAAAGGTACTGCAGGTGCATCCGTCCCTCCTAACAGTCTGAGTTCATATTGCATGCCTAAAGTATGGAGACCCCCAACAACAACGTGTCTGCTGTGGGACTCAGGGACATGTCCTTGTGCAAAGATCTGCATTTGTGCCTTAGCAACCTCCTAGCGTAAATCAGCATAAGGTTTGTTGGGTTAGCAGAACTCCTCTTCCCTGCCCTGTGGTTTCCATGCAAGGCATGTGAACTCCCACCTGGGGTGCACTATGGAGTGTCCCCTTCTGTGGGAAAGAGATGGCCAAAAAGCACCTCCCCTAGCAAGAAAAGATGAATGATCCTGAGGTAATTTTAAAGCGTGTTTGGAAACCACAACTTTTTGCACTCCCTTGTAAGACCAGTCTAAGTGGAAGAACAACTGCCTCACTGGTGACATATCGACATAGAAATTTTTCTTTGTGCCTCTGATTCAAAGCATTAGAAGTCTTGCATGGCTATTTTACTGAGAAATACTGCTTACAGGTGATTATAGGTGGCATGCTGAGCAGGATGCGCTGCTGTCAGAGCCCTGTGGACCTGCGAGTGGAGCCCTGTAAATAGTGCTTCATCATGCAAACAGGGATGTCACCTCTGTGCAGGCAGATGGTGGTATGAGTGGGCTCTAGGCATCGCTACCGAGATGAAGTGAGACAGCACTTGTGACAACTTAATGCTGACTGAGTAACATCAACACAAGTCTTCTTTTCTGTTGTAGCTGTCTTAGGATGTCAGAAGATATGGATCTGAGATTGAAAAGACACTTTTGACAGCATAATGGCTGAAACAGTTTTGAAACATTTAAAGCAACAATAAAACGCAAAAGGGGAAAAAAGGATGAGGATAATGGGGTGCGACTTCTCAAAGGACATGAGGTTTCATTTCTCTTTGAATAATTTTGTGCCTTCAAAACTACTTCTTTCTGAAACTGCAAGTCACAATTTTCCAGAAAAAGTCTGTCACGCACCTAGGCATCTCCTGCAGGCAGCACTCCAGCTTCATACCTTTTTCACTGTAACTCTCACCAGTTCTAGCTATGTTGGGTTCACTTGCGCAGGTATAAGCATGTTGAAAGATATTTTTAGGATGCTCATAGTTTAGTCGCACTGTTCAGCTTCCTAAAATCACGACCCATTTCAAAACCCATAGTAAAATGAAACAGTAGACTTAGAACTGCACACATTCATCCAAAGAAAATAGAAGAGGTGTGCAGGTCTTTAAATACAGCATCCAGAGATCTGTCTCCTTGAAAACCTGAGAGGTTTTAGCCTGATTTTGGCCTACTGGAAACAGAGAAACAAAACCAAACTCTGAAACAAAACCCTCTGGTTTTCATACCTGAGCTCCCCATAGAGGATCCCTCAATACTCTGTAGGAGTAATCCTCAGAAAAGAACAGATATATATAAAAATGTGATTAATGTTCTAGCAAAGGATGATTATATCAAAATTATGATCACAGTGATTCACATTTTTTCAGACTCCATGTTTAACCTGTGACTTTGTAACTGAACACTTGCAATTTATTTGGGATTCTTTTGCTTTTAATTTTTTATTTTTGTTTTGTAAAGTCAATACATTCATCTCCAGTCCACCTCCCTTCAAGAAAGTATTTCCTCTTATGGCAAGTCTTTAAAAATACAGAAAAAAATCAGAAAAAAAAGAAAAGGAAAAGACTTTAAAATTTACATTTAAAATTCATTCCAGATTTGTTGTATTCATTACTTTGATGTGGAGTTCAGAGGCTGTATTAGTACTGTACTTCCCCACTGCAGTGTGATTGGACTTTCAGAACACTGTTCCACAGAAATTGAAGGGTGCTTCAAAAAAAAAAACGGTTTCAAATTTATGTTATTCTGTGGGGAGTAATTAAAACAAATTTAAAAATCATTAAGAGAAATGGATAATGCTAGCTATTGTTTTCTTCTCAAAACATTTAAGCTTTCTTTTCTATTTAGCACATTAATACATTTTTCCCCGTTAGAAATAAAAGCTATAGGCCCAGTTCTGTCATGGCGGTGAGCAGGCAGTTGGATACGGTAATGCATGCCTGAAGCCTTCACCAAGGATGATAAGCCTGCATGAATTTTACGAGTCTCAGTATCAAGGTTGCCCTCGCCCAAGGGATTTAAGAATAAGGGGGGAAAAAAGAGAAGGCAGATGTATGAATAACTGGCATTGTAAATCTTCACCGTGGCAACCTACAGCTAGAAAAAGTCTGTGATGGGTTCATGACTTGAGAAGAAAGCGACACAGCAGAATGTGAATGGATTTTCTTCAGCTACTTAATACACTGCTTAGAGCAGCTTAAGGGTGTGCGTGTGAGAGAGAGTATGTGTGTGAGAGAGAGAGAGAGAGTGTGTGCATGTGTGTAAGGAGGGGGGGATCTGTGGAAATTTGTTAGAAGGAATTACTAGTGTTATACGGCTTGCTAGGGTTTGCTTTCTTTTTTTTTCCTTTTTGGGGGAGGCTGTAGGGGAGGAGGAATACCATTTAGTCTCAGAATATAAATGACTGGATTTTGCTTGGGAAAAAAAAAGATGGTGGGGGAGGTGCATAGAATTATGCAGGCAAGTAACAATGAGCAAATTGGACCCTTAACAATACAGCACAAGGTCATAGCGAAAGTCACCAGAGTGGGGTGGTGGGGGTGGCTGGTGGTAGAAAACAGATCATGATAAATAGCTTCCCATTTTGCAAAATCTGGTAGTTAATGAAAATAAGATGCATTTGAGTTGTCTGTGAACACCTGATTTTTTCCCCCTTTCTCTCTCTCTCTCTCTCTCTCTGGTCCTGCTGATGTATGAAAGCAAAGCACTGACTCTAATTGTGCAATTATAAAACGGAAATGATGCAGGTTTGGCAACACAGAGAAAGAAGGCAGCTCAATAACATTGTTTAATAACAAGCAAATAAAGCTCAAAGGGGAAAGAGGTGACTATTTCTGCTTTAGACTCATTAAGGAGCCTGAAACATATTGTAAAAGAGTGATATTTAATTATGGGCTGGACTGATAACATGGAGCAGGGCCTCACTGGGAGAAAGAGACCCTATGCTCCTAGGAGCGAGCAGCTCCAAACATCAATTACCATGATTATCTACCCGGTGCTTAGAAAACGCACCCGTCTCCCTGTTCCGGCAGCGACCCGTAAACAGGCATTGCATAGGCAAATTTATGGGCACAGTCAGCTGGGGCCAGGTGGGAAAGCGAGCTTCCCATTGGCGACTTCTGTGCAAAAGGAGGAAAGAAGCAAAAGAAAGAAAAATCTGTCTTCTGCACTACTGAAAGAGCAATTTATTACCGAGCATTTGCAGGAGACAGCATTTGTTGCCCTGCTGCCTCTTTTGCCTCTGTTGGCTGTCTGAATGAGAAATGGGAGTATATTAACCAACTCATGGGTTACAGAAGACGGCTTGGCATGGGCCCATCAAACTTCGCCGTGCTAAGGCGAGTCAAAGGTCAAGAGAGCCTTAGCAGCCGAGATTTAGAACCGAGTGCATCTCTTTAACCTTAACTGCTGGGAATGGATGGAGACACTTTATTTCTTTAGTCAGGAACTTGGTGCAGTGAAAGATGTCATGAGGAGGAGAGTATCATCCAGCCTGGAGCAGATGGGAAAGTGTATAGTGCAGTGAGACTTAATATTCTTTAGGGGTCACGTAGATAAACCTAAGAACCGCCTTTGCTGTGCTACAGCTCCACGTTTACCATCAGGCCTAAAGGCTGGATGTTTGTGCATCTTTGTTAATACACCATAGACCAAAGAAGTAGAGACTAACGGTGAAAAGTAGGTGCCAAATCCATCTGAAGCCATTTAATCTTTCCATCTATTTGCACCAACATTATTTTCACTGAGGAAAATCCTTAGTAAATGGAGCATGCTAATGACGTATGCACTGAACTTTATTTTTAATGGCAAAGAGATTTCTCTGCCTGGAAAGACAGTGTGCAAGGCACAGGTTGCCATGACCTGGTTCGCAGGGCTCCTGCCTGCCTGGATCTGCCACAGGGCCACTGCATGGCCTTGAACAAATCACGTCAACTCTGAGTATGTCTTCCTTCTTTACCAGTCCTTCTGCACCCATGAGATCCTTGAAGCAGCAAGGCCTGTTTCTGTGACATTTGCCACGTGCCCTGTTTTGCCTGTAGTCTCTGTGGGCTGCAGGAATCACCAGGATCAGGCACAACAGGGAACGGTTTGGCTCCACACACAGGGTCAAGATTTCACACATGCGTATTGAAGGAGAGGTGTGTTTTGTTGAATGGGATAACAGTCTTTTGAGAAGACCAGTTCTGTGTATTCTGCTAAATCCAAGCCGAGTGTTTTCAGACAGCTTTAGGTGCTCAGCCTCCACGGCCCTCTGTTGTGGCTACGTCCAGACTCAAACCAGACAGGTCAATAGTGAGGAAAAGGGGATGAAGGTACTTTAAAGTAAGTACAAAATTCCTGGGACTGGGAGGGGATCACAATATTTAGGATAAGGTTGCTTTTTTTTTCACTTTTTTTTCTCCACCTTTTGGGTCTGTACAGTCCTTAGCACAATGGGGCTCGATCTGTAACAGAGAATGAGTAAAGAATAAAAGAATTAGTGAAGCATTTGTATGCTTAAGATGACTAGGATGTCCAGCAACTGACTGTGAGATGACATCTGAAGGGAGTCTCAAAGTACTGGTGGTCCCTCTCTTAGCAGCTGTACAGCTAAGAGTTCCTTGTCCTGGCCTGAAACTATATACACAGGACAAATCAAGACAGAAAAGTTGTGAGATACACAAATGAAAGGACTCAGCAAGGTACACAGTAACATTAAGACTGATGCATTCCCAAATCAGAAATTATCTAGCATTGGTCTCAATAGCATACACCATGTCAGGGAAAACTTCAGGAGCAATTAAAACCGCTTTATCGGCAATTGTTAACGGGCAACGTACCCTTGGCTCCCAAAATAAGTGGGAAGATGACAAGGATCATATCCTACCGCTGTATCAGCAGTAGCCCATTGACCCCATGTTTCAAATCAAAAGTAAACAGGTTGGGGAGTGAATAAACAGGAGGGAAAGGAGTTGGAGAAGCTCGTTGGTAAATAATCAGAAAGAGGGATTCCACAGTACTCTCCCAGCTCTGAATTGTAAGTACATCCTCTTTATCCGTCCCACACACGCATGTAGTAGTACATACACAATTTCAAAGAGCTTGCAAAAGGTTTGGTCAGACACTGGACCGCTAAAGATAAAGAGAACAATTAAGAATATTGCATAAAAATGAAGCAATTTCTTTGCATCTGCATTCACTATGGAGATGCCTTTCTCTAAGCCAATTATTTTCAGATAATAAACACAAGGCGATATCAGAGATCAAGTTGCCAAAAGAAAACCGACAAAGAACAAAAAAAATCGCTAGGATCATCCATTGTAAAAGTTCCAAATAAACATTAAAATGGTCAACTAGGAGAAACACACTCTTCCATAAAAATGACCATAATATCTCACAAGGTCTTCAAAAAGGCACACAGGCACTCTGAAGAATCACAGATCAATTGACCTTACTCCATAAATCATCTGAAAAAATAAAATATTTTAACAGACCATGGCATAAGAAAGCCAAACTGCCTGGTCTCTTAAAATGTAAATTGTTTCCCTCTAATCTGTTGAAATTCTTTGGCAACCAAAGAGAAGACCAGAACTTCTTCAAGAAGCCACCAGGATTTGCAGAAAGACGTGCCCTAACCAGAGGGCTTAAAGAAGTTTAAGTTTCCCAGCTCTCCCACCTTTTCGCACAGACTAACCAGCAAGGTGTGCCGCATTCCTGGAGCACAGGACAGGAGGGCATCTGAGCAGTGCTTATCCAGCTGAAGCGTCTGTGCTTTTGCATGAGAGAGACTTCCAAGGAAACACAGGATTTCCACTCCGAACTGCCTTTTGGGTCCATGGAAGAGACTCCCAGTAACAGCATCGTTTAATATTTTAAATATCAGGGTTTTAAAGTTTTTACTCCAAACACAACTACCCAAAGCAGGAGGGCCTGGCCAGGTTTTTCTCCTTTTTTTAAATCTTGCATTGTTTGTTTTGAATGTCTCCACTGTAAATTTTTATTTACTGGGATAGCAGAGGAGATGTGAAGGATGGCCTCAGGGCATTCCGACAGTGCAAGCGGCAAAGGGGCTAACGCTCTGCAGCCCATCAGCGGTCTCCCAAAATCTCTGTGCACCCAAGCTGTGCTCATATTTATGCCTAACCTACTTTCCAGTCACTTTTTGTGCCGTCACAGAGTTTTTGTAGATGCACCACTGGGGGCAGGGAAAATGTAGAAAAAAAAGTGCTCCAATTCTGTAGCTATTCACCTGACTCTTTTGCAAATTTGGCCCCGTACTCCCTGTAATTCGCAAGTTGATAGACACTCGGGAGACTCCTAGCTGCTAACATTCCTGTCAGCCGTGTCCCAAAGAACAAAGGCAAGCTGAAGTATTTTTTAATTCTACCCTCTCAGCTCATCAACGCTGAGTTTACATAAAAATGTAAGAACATTACACTACACACACTGCTAATAATCAGAAACTAAAGCTTTGAAGTTTCCCTATTTCACAGCTACTGCCATGACAGATGCTTGCCAGAGAAAACTCAGGGGGCATTTGTTTGCAAGCATTTTGGCTAAGCGTAGTGCCCATTGTGCCACTTAATATTTCAGCTATCTCCAGTGTAATCAGGGAACAGCCGTTACTTATTTATCTCACGTCTTGCTCCTTGCTAGCTACCTACTACCGCCAGCATGACCTCTGAAGCACACACATTAATTTTACCTCAGTATTTCTATAGCATCAATTAATAAAAACTGACTATGTTTTCAACAAACGCACATGTACTGATAAATGAGGGTCCTGACTTAATTGCTCTGTAAATTAAGAGCTCACAGTAGTGACAATACAGAATAGTTTTAATATTTAAAAACTCATTAAATTTGTGTACATTTTGAATAATTAAAGTCACACGGCCACTTTAAAGAGCTAATTTAAGTTTAATTCTTAAATGTATATCACAGAAAAACTTGATCTGCTGAAAATTATCGGTTAATTTTCAGAACAACTTAATTCTGTTCTATTATTTCCCAGAAATTCTGCATTTATTTATATACTTATCTGTTCCTTCTGCCTGCCAGAAATTCCTTGCAACAGCAGTTATGGGATGGTGAGACCAGCCTGTACTTCCGTCAGCTTTCTACCCATAGAAAACAGTGTAAACCTAATGTTAATAATGTGTTTTTCTCTTTTCTTTTCTACAGTGGATCATAACTCCATATTTTAATCCTTTAGATCTCTGTCAGATCCACTGATTAGATTTAAATAGTGGGTGTTGTGGAGAAAACAACTTACTTTGTTTATGACTTGCAGCTGTGTGAAGCAGCAGTCCAAATGCCCAAGTATGCATTATTTTGACAGAATTTGCAAGGGTTCATGGAAACCCCAGGTCCTTACAATTATGTAAACTCAAGAGACAGTCAAAGTTAAACCTTCAAACTGTGGATAAACACCATTTCCTTTTCCACTCAGAACTCTGATTTTTAAAAGTGAGTATATTTTAAAGGACAATATCTGATTTCCTGGCTGTCAGCAGCAGTACTGCTGACAAAAAATTTCTTCACCCTCCTCACTCAATTAGTTTTGTGGAGTTCAAGGGGACAACTCAAAAAAGAAAGGTGGTTCCCTTGCTAAAGATCATGCTCTGAATAGGACAGAAGCATTTCTTAGTTGCGCCAATTCACCTTTGTGCAGTTAACTTTTCTTTCTCCTGTGGCTCATATGTCAAGCTTCATATCGTTACTAGTATTTAATCAGTGATTAAGCTGCCATAGAGTAAATACAGACAGATTGTGCTGCAACATTTCTATGTTCTTTCAATATTATGAAGTGTAATATTCAGGTAGGTGCTTAGATATCAAAGTGATAGACACTTAATACCTGAAATAAATAGAATGATTCTTACTGAATCGTTGCAAAGCGACTTAAGTGTCTAGCTATAGTCGAGGAGACGAAGTGTTGTTTGCTGACTCTTTAATAAAGAGGGGAAAATAGCGCAAATGTTATGTGACTATCCGTAGGTATTTTAAAATTAATTCCCTTCTGGTTTTGTCTTACTTGTGCACTGATTATCTAAGAAGATCTTGGGAGGACAAGTTCTGGCAGAGAAGAGGAACAGGCATCGTCTCCAGAACAGCACATTTAAACAGATATCACTGAATTTTCACAGACCGTGCGCTCCAAACTCCTGGTCCTGAGTAGTCCCATAGGAAAACTTAATTTCTGAAGATGCTCAGGTGGACAGAAACATGTCACATCACTTGTCTCTACTCAAAACGGCTGAGATTTTGGCTGTGGAAGACTTAAACTGCTCACAGATTTGTCAACGATCACTTGCAGTGATCTTGTCTTGAATGCCAAATAGAGGTGATGTAACCTCTGCTTCTCTAACTTCCTTGCTTATTTATTCAGATTTCATACCTTAGCCTTTCTAACCACCAAGCTGCATGGGAAAGTTACAGTCTGGTGATTCTCCACTGTAGCTTGAATTCTTTTTCAGCATCATTGCTTCTCAGAACAGAATTCCCTAATAGAATTCCTTCAGAACAGAATCCTAAAAGCATGCACAATCTCCTTTCTTCACAGAGAAGTGAAATGTATTTTGTTTGAACTGGGGTCCGGTTTCCCAAGGGGTTCTAATCTCTCTAAGGAATAATGCTGTACTCTTATCATCATTTACCTCTCCTCCAATCTTTGTGTCATCTGCAAACTTTGTCAATCACCAGTTCATGTTTTCTCCCTGGTAGTTGATAAGATGTTAAATAGTAAAGGGTCACAGCTTATCTTTGCGAGACCTTGAGAGAAACACACCATTTACAGCAATATTTGTGAGATCAGTTAACTACTTTGAATCTATTCAAGGTGTGTCACACACACTTTATATTGCTCTACTTCAGTAAATCTATTCTGTGCAAGACTGAGCGATAAGCCTAACCTATATATGTCTACCATGTTGATATGATTACGTGTAACAACCAAACTTGTCATCCTCCTGCACTATGAAGTTCAGAGGTTGTGAGGGTTCTGATTAGCAGATCTGCAATTTGACAGAGCCATATGTCAGCTCCTTCTCTATGGTACAATACAAAGGCTACTTGGAGACCTCCATTGCTGTTGTCTGACTTTAGTATTGGGGTTTTTTTTCTGACCATGATAATTCCTGGCTTTCCTGTTTATGCATATTAAGCTGACTAACAAATGGACTTCTGAGTTTTCTACTAGGGACAGAACTGTATTTGTTCTAGACAATCTTTTTCTGATGGGCTCTACAACATTAAGAAGCCTTTCCAAGACATCACATTTTCTTAATTGACTTTTCTTGCTCTCAGCTTTTACAAATGGGAAAAAAAAAACAAGTGGTGATAGCTAACTAGCATTTGTAGTGATATTCCATTTCAATCAGGGAAATGTGGAAATCTGTGAACAGAAACTAAAACCAGAGTAAACCAGAAATGCAACAATACCATGGACTCTAAATGTACATATTGTACTCAGATCCTCATTAGCTTTTCTTCCTCTTTCAAAACCTGACAATATTCCTCAGCTTAACTTGAGAACAGTCCATACTTTATGTTCTTAAGGACAAGGTTTTAAGGTCCATAACACCTAAGTGTTATGTAAACATAACTTCCATGTAAACTTCTATGTAAAGTACTGAATTTTCCCACTCAAGTCCTTATAAGATTTATAAAATTTGGTAGTCCTTCACCTGGTGACAGGGGGGAGAATCAGAAAAGTGACATTCTTTGCAGTAATGCACAATATTAGTGTTTAAACCACATATATGGTGGTGATAGCAATGTGATAAATTGTGAGGCCACATGATAGCTGGCAGCTTTCAGCAGCACACGCTGGAGGATAAGAAAGAGAGAAGAGCACATTAGAGAGCTGAAGCTGCAGGGGAAGTTAAGCAGGCAGACTACAATTACCCAAGGAGGGACTTAACCAGGAGAAAGGAATTAACACCCATAGTCTTGTGAAAATTGCTTATGATCTGTAATGACAAAAATTGGTGTATTAGCTCAAGCTTCATTGGTGAGACAGCATTAACTAGTGGAGGGTGCCTCTTAAAATAGGCCTGAGATTTACTTCTAGTATCTGTTCTGGCCTTTTTCTGCAGCTTCTAGAAAGACTGCAAAACCTGTACGGAGATGTAATGCTCGTGCAGAAAACCCTTCGCATGTTGATAGTCCCAGCTCTGGGGCCTTACATGGGAAAGGAGAATCTTTAATTTGTCTGGTAACACTTTGCACAGCACCTGGATTTTCTGAATGATGTCTTAAGCACTTAACTCTTTGTTTGTTGTGCTGTTCTTAGGTAATGAGTTGTGTCAAAATCAAACGTAAGGTAATAAGGCTATATAGTGTTACCTGATCTAATGTGTTTAATGCAATTAGTACCAAAAGAGTGTGTTCATAATAGCAGCTTGAAAACATGTTTAATATATGTAGCACATAATGTGAAATCAGTATACAAAAATATACCATACAGAAAAGGAATGAACAAGGATAAAATCAAATAGGATTTGTGAAGATGATAGAAAACTTTATTTTCTGTTGTGCTTTGAGTCATTCTGACAGAAAAGTGTAATTTTCTATTAAATATTAGTATTCTGACTCTACAGTCATGGGTGCCATCTTGACAGATGGATGGGTAGACATATTATTGTATTATACTCAATAAGATGCCTCCATAAGGGGCATTAAAAGAAAAGAGAAGCAAGACGTTTGCTAATATATATTATATATATATTAGAAAACAGAACCTTTGAATCAGCCATCTATGTTTCATTTAGAACACATTTTGTTTGATATTTTCTTTGCCATGTTTTACTTTTTATTTTAACAATGCTGTTGTCCTACATTGCCCTCCTTCAGCATTTCCCCTGTTCTCGTACATCCAGACCAATCTCTTAGAAGCCCATCAAAATCTTCACAGCTTATAATACCTCATTTACATATTCACAGATGATATCATAACATTGTCGGGGAAAAAAAAAACCAAACTCAAAAATTCACTCACCAAGGTAAATTAACGTGTACCTTAAAGAACAATGCACACAGTATTTTAAGATTCTATATGTGTGTATGTATATATGTGTATAAACATATTGTGGACACACAAGTATTTATAAGTGTTATATACACATCTATTTATATTTGACATTTGTTGTTCCACCTTCATCCTGGCCATTACCATTCCAGTAATGGATCCTGTTGTGCATTAAAATTCCCATTGTGGTCCATTACCACTTCCTTCATTGACAGCTCTATTGCTTCACGAGCTATTGTGCTCTGTATGACATTGATTGGAGACACTGGATACACATTAGCAACATCACAACACGCATAATAAACAAGGTGTCGCTTCACAGCATGTACCAGGAATGGGCACAATGCTGTGTAGCCCACTGCAAACTTCCACACTGGGGCACCGTGGGCATCCCTCCTCCTGGGGGTTTTTCCTCCAGGGTGAGGGCCAGCTCAGAGCTGGCACAGTCGAGGGTGGGACAGTTCTTGGCTGTGAGGTCCTGCCCTGACAGCCCCCCCGGTGAGCCCCCAACCCTGGGGACCCGCTGCCTTTCCAGCACCTTGACCGGTTATTATTCAAAGCGGTAGCAAAGTGAAAGATTTTGAATATTTTTCTTCTCCTCCTTGCAGTTAACAGGCTTTAGTAGAAAAGGAGACAACATGAAGTGCTCTCAAACAAGTAGCTCTCTGGGGCAGCCTCTTCTGCTCATATTTCTCTGTTGCTGTGTGCAGTTCTGGGCCCCACAATTTGAGAAGGATATGAAGGTCCTTGAATGAGTTCAGAGGAGGGCAACAAAGCTGGTGAAAGGGCTGGAAGGCATGTCCTGTGAGGACCAACTAAGAACTTTGGGTTTGTCTAGTTTGGAGAAAAGGAGGCTGAGGGGCGAGCTTATTGCTCTCTACAGCTTCCTGAAGGGGGGATGTGAAAAGGGAGGTGCTGAGCTCTTCTCCCTGGGATCCAGTGATAGGACACGTGGGAATGGTTCAAAGCTGCACCAGGGGAGGTTTAGACTGGACATTAGGAAGCATTTCTTTACTGAGAGGGTGGTCAAACACTGGGACAGGCTTCTTAGAGAGGCGGTCGATGCCCCAGGCCTGTCAGTGTTTAAGAGGCATTTGGACAATGCCCTTAACAACATGCTTTAATTTTTGGTCAGCCCTGAATTGGTTAGGCAGTTGGACTAGATGATCATTGTAGGTCCCTTCGAACTGAAATTTCTATTCTATCCTATTCTAGTCTACCTCCTTTGGTGACGTTTCTTTCCGGGGGCCTGATCAAAGCCCATTAAAACGAATGGGAAACTTTCTGTTGACATTAATGAACTTTGACTCAGGCCTTAAAACTCAGGAAGCAGGAGCATTGCCAGAAATAGATGGAAATCTTTGGAGTGCTGTGGTCCAAAACGCACTAACCTTGCCCTGAGAGCGTGTAAGTAGGAGCAGCATGAGGTGTGTTGATCCCCTTTTTGTTTCAGTGAGCAGAGAAGCAACAGGACTCCCTAACAAAGAGAAAATTATGTCAGCAGTCTAACTCTGCAATGCATGTTTTTGAGAGGCCACTAACATAAGCAAAGATATGAATTCTCAAAGTGTCTTCCTAACACTGTAGCATCAACAAAAATGCTTCTCAGAGAGCTCAGAGAAGGCCCGGATAAAATACCGAAAGAGTTCAAATTAGCAAAATAGGAAAAAAAGAATGAACCAGAGGCAAGGATTCATACAGTGTAAAAAGGATAGTTAGTAGCATTCCCAATTTATAGCTATTTCTTGATAGAAGTAGAACAGAGAGAATAGAGAAACTTTACTGTCCATACCAACTCCCATTCCCACTGCTTTAATACTCTCGCAACCTCAGCAACTTCAAGTACCAACAGGCTGTCCCAGTTGGGTAATATTTTCATCTCACTATCTTTACCTTCTTCGGGGATGTTGCTGTATGCTTGAAATTCTTGTTCAATGCAGATCCCAAGTCTGCCTTGTCTCCCCTGTTTTTGGTTCTGGTTCATTCCAGCTTTTACAGCCAACCCACCCACGTCAACCAACTTGGGTTGGACATTAAAAGCCTTGCAGTTCTCACTTCTGCCTAAGTAAGTTGTTCTGCTATCTGCAAATTACAGATATACTGCTCACCTTTTGGTATTCACAGTACTCTACTATTTCTTATTTCAACTTGCCTGGACTCTGACAAAAGGGGTCCTTGTCTTTTCTCATGTTCCCACTACAATTCAGCATCCAAAGTGCGCTGCACTACATTTCCCTACCTTCTTCCAGAAATGTCGTAGGAAGAAGAATGAGTGATAAAGGAGGGTGTTGTTTTTTTTTTCTCTTCCAGAAATTACTTAAGCTGCTGCTGCTAATGAGTGTCCTATCCTCATTTGTGGCACTTTTCCTGTAACTTATTAAAATAGTGTTAAAAGATACACAAGAATCTCTGTGTGGAATAAATCCTTCTCTCTCCCTTCATTTTTAGTTGACTTTTCATATCTATTGTGGAGCGGATCACTGGGTTGTTGCAATCTGTTTCTTTTTTTCCCCCTGTTAACTCCCAAAAGTTCAGTGCTTGGAATAAAAAAGACATGGTAGTAGATAGATGAATGTCCGATTTTGACACTGGTTGAAATACGTTTCTTATATGGAATAAGTGCTGTAAGACCGAACAGTTTCATTCTATTTCCAGCTTTTCATTTTTTTCCTGGGAGCTTTGCAGTTGTGAGATCTTAAATCTCACCCATTGTGTTTCTGGGGTAGGGAGAGCTCAATCTCTGTTGGTTTTTAGCCCCTCGCCAAAATGCATGCGAATGGTGCTACTTCCAACGCACAGCACTTTTCCATTGTGCCATGAATTGCAAATGCCAAGCTTATTTCAAAAAAGCAACCATGCACAGAGCAGCTGGTAACCCCGCGATTAGTGAGTTGGGCCGTATTTAGGCCAGTGGCAGCTTCCAGCAGCCTCTCAGCTCCCAGTCCTGGACGCCAGCCTCCACAACCTGATTCACTGCTGCTTCTTCACTGTCCCTCCCTCCCAATCAGGGTCATGAGTAACTTGTTTTTCCAAATGC
This sequence comes from Fulmarus glacialis, assembly GCF_000690835.1. NCBI lineage: Eukaryota > Metazoa > Chordata > Aves > Procellariiformes > Procellariidae > Fulmarus > Fulmarus glacialis. Next base: position 34,344 of record NW_009232704.1, read on the forward strand.
CATTCTGCTGTGTGCTTCTACCTTAAATCCCTTGGGAGGCTGGTCAAATAATAATGTATTAGCCATCATTAAAGAACTGCCTTGCAAATCGTGAGTGTTGCGCTACATCTTTACAGTATTGTATCATATAACTACTTACGCTCAGAGTTTCCAAATACTGGTTGTTTTTAAAAAAGCAGATTTTATCTGTTAGGGAAGGTTTTTCAACTGAATACTGAGAAAGAGTTGAGGGAATTATTTTCTTAATCTAACAAACCACATGTGTATTTTCCTTGCTTTGACATTCTCCCTGGACTGGGGAGACTTAAAAAAAGTCTCCAGTCCTCCCCTGGACTGGAGGACTTAAAAAAGCCAACAATGAATGAATGAACAAAAGAAATAAGAAAGTTTTGAAGGTTTTTTGTTTTGAATGTATAATTGTTGTCAGTCAAAATAAGTAATACCCAATCTGCTGGAATTTTTTTCTTAAAAATCGTTCAAATCCATATAATTGTGAAGCCTGGTAAAATATTTGAAGCAATGCACAACTGCCATAAAATTTACAGCAGAGGTAAAGAGTACTTCTAGAGTTCATTCTCTGAAAATAATAAAAAAAGAATAAAAATAATATAATTTTTCTGTCAGTGCCACGGCAAATTATGCAGCATCATCATTCAAATTGAATGATAAAGCAGGCTAGCCCATAGATTTGGAACAGTAAACCTAATTAATCCCAAGATAGACGGTGTTTCAATAAATGAAGTATTTAGAATTAAAAAAGTAGTAGTAGAAATATTTCACTAAGAGGACTGGGGCCATTATTGAAATGATGTCATACAATCTGGGAGGCATTGTCATGTTCAGTAAATTAGCATGGCCTAACCACAGCAGAAAATTTCCTTGAGCTGCAATAAAGACTAAATGCTTTCAGACTCCCATGATCCTTTGTAGTCATCATTTTAAAGCACTGCCTTAGTGAGCTAAACCTGTAAAGTTTTCTTTTGAGCGGCTGTGAGTTGATTAGATCTATTTCAGCCTAGTAGTGGTAATAGGCTCCTCTCTGTGAAACTGCTTAGCCTCTGCTCCCCTGGCAGCTGGAGAAACTGGAATTAATCAGGTCTGCTGGGGACTTCTTCAGCATCTCCGCAGGCCAGCGACTCTGGAATCATTTACTACAGAATCTTACTGTCAACTCTTTGTCATTTAGGCTTTTGATTATGCTTGCTTTCTTCAGAAAAAATGGAAATGGGTGACAGATTATCCTAATGCAGAATTTCACTAGTTACTTTTATAGGCATCTATTATCCTCCTTTGTACTGTCCATAAAAAGAACGTAGGTGTGTGCAAAGATTTTTGGGGTTAGAGATACGAAGAATACGCTATTGAAATTAACATATTTCTTCTAATTAAAGTATTTTTCTTTCTAATAAAGGGATCCTCCTCCCTCAAATAACTGCATATTGTTTTGTCACTAGCACAATATCTGGATTTCCCCCCTTTTTTTCTTAAAGATCGATAGCTGGGGGAAAAAAATTCTTGAATATCATTACTTACAATGCCACTGTCCAATAACACTACTTTCTACTAAATATACTATAAATTCAGATTGTTTTTTTAAGTGTATTAAATATGAGCCTTAAGAATAAGTGCATATTTACATAGACTGCTAACTACTCTGAGCTTCAGTGAAAAGAAAGTAAACAGTCAACACTGAAAAAAAAGACAATTAAATCTGCCTTCTTTTCAGCATTTCATCCCACAGATACATGGTTCTATAGACTTGGTGCTCTGTCAATAGAGTCAATGGGCGGTCTGGTGCAGTCTTTAATGAAATCATCATCCCATTTGACATTTAAAAATTTGGAGTTTTATATTACAAACAGTTATGCACAGTGACAAAAATCACTTTATTTATATGAGAAGAAATACTGCATGACATCCTGACACTCAAGCATTTCGTAGGTGGTATAGAGAAATATTATGTAGCAAATGGTTGAAAATTTGATCAAAACTGGTGATTTATAAGAATCTTTTGTTTTATACACATACATGCATTTAATAACATAAAGATATATGTATGCATTTTGATGACTAGTGTTCAGTACACTCTCTAAGGAGTTTGGCAAAAGATGTTTTCCTCAAACAAACAATAAAGGCAACAAATTGTTCTTTTCTCTTTTATCTTTTTCCTATTCTTTTTTGTTTTTTCTTTGTTGCTGTTCTTTTGTTTAATTTCATTCTAGAAAGCAGATCTAAGCAGGAGTTGCCTTAACATGTTAAATACATTGAAATTTTAAAACTATGTCTGAATTTTTTTTTAATAAACCCATTTAAAAAAAAGTAGGCATTGAAGCTCTAACAAGTTAAAAATTGGCTATATTGTATGATTGTCAAAATGCCATAACTGTTTCATTTCTAATATCATGAACGATTCGGTGAATTACAGAAACAGGCAACAACCTCCATGAACTTGCCTCCAAACAGAAAAAACCTTTCTCTTTATGTTCCTTAATAGACTTGGTAACTGCACCAAGCTTGAACTCTAGAGCTATGAGACCTGAAACACATCTACGCCTCATACACCACCTAGAATTCTCATTTGTCCTTGTCTGTCTACATCTGGTTGACCAGCGAACTGGCATCAAAAACCAGAGGTCTAATTTTCTCCTGCTGACAACTAAATGCGATAGTTCATACAGGCTGGGCTCAGACGAGGAGCGGCGTGGTTATGTCAGCTAATTTAAATCAACTAGGTTTCTTCACCTAGTTTTCCACTGGGATGAAGAGCTCTGGCTAGAAATGATTCCAAACCTAAATCTCATTGTTAGGCTACCAGGTTTGTTTTTGTAGGGACTGGCATCGTTGTTGCTTTGCCCTGGAGTTGCCCCTTCTTGTTTAACACCCTGCAGCCACAGCTGGTTTGTAACCCCTTCCTTCCAGTTGAGCAGGCACCGTGCCCAGGTGAGCCCCCCCGAGATCACCTCTGCTGCTCATCCAACAGCCTCCAGTAACGCGCCTCTTGCGCCCACGCTGAACCTCTCGCTATCACGTGGTGGTGAAAAACCCAGTCTTTTTTTCCCTCGTATTTGTGTGCCCTGGCTCTCCGTGCAATGCAGTAGGTGAGGCTGGGGCATTTTGACATTGTCCCTTCCACAATAAAGCATACGGTTGGCAAAACTGATGCAACCAAAATAGAAAGACACTTACTAATTGAGCCATTTAACGCAGAGTGGCATGCCACCTGGAAAGCACCCAATCCTAGTGTTGCATCTTGATGTGCACAGAGAGTCTTCCTCACCCTTTCAGGGGGGCAACACCCCCACCCCCCCACCACC
>NW_009232705.1:0-564 GCF_000690835.1 Fulmarus glacialis
TGCTGGGTGCTGGGCGTATGCGGTGCTGGCTGCATGCTCTAGGGTTGCTGGGTGCTGTGCTCCAGGGTTGCTGGATTCTTGGCATGTGGCGTGTGCTGGGCCCTGTTTGTGGTGGGTATGTGTGGGTGCTGGGTGTTGGGCAGTGTGTATGCTGTGTGGTGGGTGCTGAGCATGTCTGGGTGCTGGGTGCTTGGGGTGCTGGGTGGTGGGCAGCAGGGAAGCTGCCTGCTGGGCACGTCTGGGTGCTGGATACTGGGCAGTGGGCGTGGTGGGCGCTGCAGGTGCTGTGTGCTGGGCATGTCCGGGTGGTGGGTGTTGGGCAGTGGGAGTGCTGGGTGCTAGGTACTGGGGATGCTGGGTGCTAGGTACTGAGGATGCACATTGCTTGGTACTGTGCGTAACTGGGTGTAGGGTATATCTTGGTGGTGGATGCTGCATGCTAGAGGTGCTGGGAGCTGGAGGTGCTGGGTGCTGGGTATATGCGGTGCTCCGTGCTGGACATATCTGGTGCTGGGTGCTGAGAATATGCGGTGCATACGCGAGTTGCGTGCTATAGAGTTTCTG
>NW_009232705.1:730-943 GCF_000690835.1 Fulmarus glacialis
TTTTTTTTTTGCACGTCTGAGTGCTGGGCATGTCTGGGTGCTGGATACTAGGCAGTGGGGCAGGTGGGCAATTGGGGTGCTGAGTGCTGGGCAGGTCTGGGTGATGGGCAGTGGTGGTGGCTCTGGAGGTGGTGGTCCCTGGGGGTGCTGCGTGCTGGGCATGTCTGGGTGTTGAGTGGTTGGAGTGTTGGGTGGGTGCCAGTGTTGGTTGCT
>NW_009232705.1:1300-1524 GCF_000690835.1 Fulmarus glacialis
TGCTGGGCATTGCTGGGTGCTGGCTGCTGGGCCCTGGGGGTGCTGGGTGCTGTGCGCTGCGGGTGCTGGGCATGTCCGGGTGCTATGTGCTTATCACTGGGGATCTTGGGGGCTGGTTTGCTGGGTTCTGGTGTGTTGGGTGCTGGGCATGTTTGGATGCTGGGCATGTCTGGGTGCTGGGTACTGGGCCACTGCGAGTGTTGGTTGCTGGGTCCTTGGGGTTC
>NW_009232706.1:0-16636 GCF_000690835.1 Fulmarus glacialis
GGAAGAGAGAAAGGAGTTTCCACTGTTATAGTTCAGGGTTTATACGATGCTCTTTCTCAGGAAGCGTTTGAGTGCAGTGGTTAAACCATTTCCCGCTTTAGAGGTGCATTTGTTATCTATTTGATCTCTACAGCATTAGAAAACAGCTATTAAAATGCTGCTTTTGAGAAAGGAATAGAAACTCAAGAAAGAAGATAAAAAGGGAAAATACAAAATAGTCATTACAATACAGAACTAGTCTACTTAGTTATTTGTATTGCAGTTCACTCCTGGAACCCTAAACACACAAATATATTAATCAGTGAAATGTCTGACTTTGAGACTATGAATAGTCCTACAGAGGTGAGAGACAGCTAGCACTTGAGGTTAAACATATCCTGAATCATACTGAAAAAAATTCAGAAGCTCAAAACAAAGACTGAAATCTTACCATATTAAGAACTGCTCATGAATATTGTCTGCACATCTTCAGCTCCTCTCCCCAAAAGCTTAGACACCATTATTACCACACTCACAAAAACACTTCTCACCTACAGCCCTTTATACCCAGCAGGCCAACATACTGACTTAAATCCCATTTCCTTTATCTGCAAATCAACTTACTAGAAAAGTCTCAGCTGGAGAGGATTTGGTCCTCAGTAAAATAAAACCAGTTGCCATGAGGTGGCAGATGCTGATCAGCTATTTTTCTTATTGCTTTTTCTTTGTCTCAGGGCTCCAGGTGAGATGCATCCCTCAAACCCATAGCCCAGCTGAGATGTATCAAACAGCAATGGGGTGCTGGTGTTTACTCCTACCTGAGCTCCCTGGAGGGCTCTGCTGGCATTAGGGCTGGCTCTGGTGCTGCAAGCAGCAAAACCCAAAAGGATCTGACTTTGTGCTGTGACATTTGCTTTGGATATGGATTTTACAAGCAAAAAATTAATTTTCCTATAGAGGAGTGTGCACAAGTCCAGGCTGATGCATGGCAAAGGGACTGAGGCGTTAGAGAGCTCGACCCTAGCCAGTGAGTTCATGAGATGTGACAATCAGGCAGCACTCCTTTTCATGATCTCCAGTAGGATGTAATTCAAATGATGCTGAACGTTCATATAGTTCAGAATAGTTTAAAATTTAATTGACTTTTTTGTTAACCAGGAAGATAGATTTGATGTGAAAGGTAAACCCCTATGATTTTAGAAGTGGTCCAAATCTTCATGTGAGATAAATCTCTATAACTTCATCAACATAACTGGGCTGATATCAACAAAGCATGGGTGCATTTTAGTCAGTGCTAGTCTGTAGGGTTAGAGCCTATAGAGGATTAATACCTGAAGAAAGGGAACATGCTTATTTTTCATCTGTAGGTAACTTTCCAATGAGAGCTCAACTACCTCAAACTGTGAAAAATCTAGTTTGACATGCTGTGAAATATTTAGTCAGTCCACTTGTCCTCGGCTGCTTGAGAAGCATATGCCAATGCCTTCTCATTATTAGTGGTGAAATGACTTAAAAACAGGAGGAAGAAAATTAAAATGTCTCCTGGAATGGGTCACGCGTGGGTCAAGCAGACTCAAGTTGGGTTTCGATTTTGCTGGAGCTGGGCTGCTCGCTTGGTTTGCCTTCTGTCCTGTAACGTATCTTCTGCAAGAGCTATGCATAATTAATTATCGTACAGATAATGCAGGTATAAAATCAGAATGATATAGACATAGTTGCATCAAATTCAGGGAATGTCCTTTTGCTTACCCCATCTGAATTTACTATCAAACTCAAAATTACACCATATAAACTATCCATCCTTTCCACTGTTCTCACTCGGTGCTGCACAAACAACTTTAGCCAAGTCTTTAAGGATACACTTCCCTTATTTCCCTGGCACCGAAGTACATGCTCATATGCTTTGCCGAATTGGGATGGATTTAGGCGCACACAGCGTTCAGCTCAGGCATGTGTGTTTAGCCGAACTTGGGCTATTAACTATATTGTGGCTGCCAGAAATACAATTATTAGCATAGGTGGTAAAGCACTTAATATAAGAAATCACAAAGTGAGAGCTATAGCTTCTTGTTTTAGAGCGCTACAGCTTATTGTTTTATTGCTTATGAAGATTAAGGGCTATTATTCTTTCCTTCCTCATTCCCAGTAAATCAGGATTTTGCCGATCTGGCTCCCTATGACTGGAGCAGCTGGAGCGTGTTAGCAAGAGGCACTTGGTGCGCCGAGAGCGGGGGGTGTGCTGGGGACAGTAAGTTCTTCACCGGCACAACTGCAGCCTGGAAGAGGAAAATAGGTGCTGGCACCTTTCGGTGACGTCCCAAAGACATATAGGGAAACTCCGGCACCCGGCCTGAGAGAAGGAAGGTGAGGAACGGAAGGCTCCAGCGTTTGGGCAGTGCTGCACACTGATTTTTGCCATTGCAGACAGTTCCCTGGTTCTGTTTGGCACAAAATCTGTACGCCTTTCCTCAGGGTGCCATACGTGTGTTTGCCTCTCTTTCTGTTTGCCTTGAATAAGCCTCCGTGGGGCGGGATGTAAGGAATACATCACTATTCCTGGGGCATGTCTGAGTGCTGGTGTGATCATGTTACAAATCTGTGGGCAATAAATCAGTTTTGCTTCGGAATTCAACCTGCTTTTTCTTGATTTGCTTTCAAGACTCTGCTACTTTGGGACAACTGGCAACACGAAGCTACTTTTCAAGGAACCGGAGGACTTCTAAGAGCTGGGAATAGGTAGAGGCTCTTCGCCCAAGTGCGCAGGTTCGCAGGCAGAATAAAACACAAGAGTCACCACGGTCGTGAGCAGCCACTGCTGAAGTGGCCCTGCAAAACCAGCGGTCTCCAGCTCTGACTCCTGACCGCTGCTTTGCTGAATACAGTGGCGGGTGAAGAAGACAGAGAGGATTTGAATGATGAGAAGAGGAAGGATTCTCTAAAAATAACGTGGCAAAATCTGCCTAAGAAGGTCTTGCAGAGCTCTCTGCCCGATTCAGCTGGGGTGCAACCGGAGAGAAAAAACCCTGAGGTTTCCTGAAGCAGCTTTTCTTGTTTGTTTTGATTTTTCAGGCTCCTCGCTAGGATCCCTGCAAATCTGTGTTACATCATGTGTGAGGGCAGCAAATAAAATGAACTCTGAATTTAGCTTTTTTTAGGGTTTTTCAGGGATTACAGGCCTCCCTCAAAAGAGGATACTTGAATACCAGTCAGACACCTGGTGAACAAACCAGCTGTTCACAGCTGTTCTTTCCATCTCTCTTCTGCATTGTTTGCAGAAACAATGAAGTGATCGAGGACTAAGAGGGTTGAACTGACGAAAAAAAGAGACCCAAGTGCCAAGCTCTTTAGTGCTCTTTGTAAAACCCAAATAAATGGAAAAATAAATCAAGCTTAGACATCAACAGGAAATTGAAAAGTTACATCAATGGAAGGACAGAAATGTATACGTCAATCATTTGGCTGGAGATGTTGTGGTATAAACAGATTTTTATCACATATAGCTCTCTATTCAAATAATTATGTCCTAGATTTCTTTTGTGAAAGTACACAGAGTACAATTTTGCCAACAAGCCTCTGGGAACAAATATGAAAAATAAAGCAAGACTGGCTTTGCTGTCCCTGATTTCAAGGTCACAAAGTTTTTAAAGCATCAGTTTAATTCAGAAAAACAGAAAAGGCTTATACCTAATCCTCAGTCAAGGCTGCAGGACTTGTTCGATGCCTGCAGCTAGGCACATGCCTACATGGGGTTGGACTAGATGACCTTTAAAGGTCCCTTCCAACCCAAACTATTCTATGATTCTATGTTCTGCTGACTCCTTGAACTGTTCCATTCCCACTATGTTCAAACCTAATCAGCGCCGTCACCTCTCTTTTCCCTCCTTCACAGCAACCTGCATTTCTTTTAGTTAGTTCATTTGCCCACAGGGAAAGGTTAAATGTGACAGGAGCCTCTCGCCATCCCAGCGCCCCGAGCTCCCGTTCCCGTCACCGCACCTCGCAGCCGACGCACAAGGTCAGCCTGGCGTCACCTCCATCGCAGGGACGTGGTCCCTCGTCACGGGAACCACGCTGCTGCCAGCCGCCCTCGGGCGCAGATAACCGGCCCTTGAGGACAAAGCCTTTGCCTTCCTTTCGAGATGTAAGATATCGGGATACAAACAGTAATAAATAACTGATGTGTCTGAACTGAATCCTGTTCCCCTGCCTCACCCACTTCCACTCTGTTTACCACCAGGCTTTTTTTCTTTCTCTCTCTGCTTCTTCCACACCCATCTTTTTATTTTGTATTCTCTCGGACAAAAGCGGGACTCCAGTCTGCAGCAAGGGGCTTTTCCAGGGAGTTTTTCATCTCTGATGAGGAGGGAACCACATCCCCATGCTGTAGCGAGGTTTGGGCCTCTGATCTCCTCCTTCCAGCTTTGCTCCTGACACTTGGGCTCTCCCTCTTGTCTAGACCCATCAGTTATACTGCAGTCAGTCCTGCCATGTTCCTCAGGTTTCTTTCTTGGCACCAGGCATGGTTTTCTGCTGCAAATTTAGCCTCAGTCATTTTTGCATTGTTCTCTCCCGGCCGCTATCTTATCATTGCTGCATTGTTCTTTCTTGGCTTCCTCTGCGGTTCCTATCTGTCTTCTGGCTCTTTGTGTAGGCCTAGCTTCAGTCAAGTTTCGATGTCATTCGTCGGACATCTTGTTACTGCTAATTCATAACATTCTGGTTTCACTCTGTTCCTGTGAATGTGTTTCAACCTCTCTGAGTGAAAACTCAGCTGAACTCAAGTCAAACGTATCCTTCGACTGACCAAAAAGCCTTGAGCTGAAGTGGAAGTCAAGGTGGTGGGAAGGTGATCATGAAAATGTTCACAAGCACAACATGAAATGAGGACTTGTTTGCCCTGAGCTTTCCCCAGAGCCGTGGAGCTGAGCCCAGCTGGACGAAACCCCTGTGATGCTCTACAGACCCGTTTGTGTGAACTCCTGCCAAAATACGGTTCTGTTTTTAAATCTGGCACTGCTTAGAGTTATACATGATTTGTTGAAAAATCAATTCAATAGCCATAGTTCTGGTGGAGCTCTACACTGATACTTCAGGTTGTTTTTCCCTAAAAATGGCTATATTAACACTTTCATATATGGGTAGGATACAAATAAGATCCACTCCAGTCTGGAATGGAAGTTGAAATGTAGAGATCAAAATAAATTATGACCCCACAAAAACATCGCCAGATGTCTACATCAGCCCACAAGTCAATAAACTAGTTCCACAGAGAGGAGCACATATGGATAGAGCCATATAGGTGTGTACATGCTTGTCTCTAAGGTCCCTCGGCTGCTCTGGTTGCCAGGGGCTCACTCCTGTTTTCACTGGCATTTACGTCTACTTTACTGCTGTAGAAAATCTTGTATGGAAACACGATCACATTTTTGTCTCCAAGTGACTGCTGAGGTCCTGGTTTGCCAGATCTTCAAGCAGATGGCCAATTTGATGCACGTGTGAATAAAATTACTTCTCTTCATGCTTTCAAGTAAGTAATCAACTACCCAGTAGCACTTAACGGTGTATTGGGTCATTCAGTGGAGACAAGTCAGAAGAAAAATTGACACAAATACATGATATTCTGAGAATGGTTTCAACAATTTTAGCCAATTGCTTAGCAACTTCTTTTGATTAGCAGCACACTTAATCTTCATGTAGCAAAGGTGGCCAAAGAGGAAATTTTGAGAGCTTAAGCTTTAAATCCTCCAGGCATTAAATCCACCATTTGTGTCAGACGTAGGTCATCCTGTGAAAAGGGAGGCTCATACAGCAATTTATGCTCTTGGGCTGAGTGCTGCACTGTATAAGGATGTCTATTTTCAATTTAATATAACAAACCTGTCTTTTTTCTAATGTTTAGTGGCTTTTGGTCACAATTATCCTCAGATAATAAATAATCCCTTGGGACAGAGATGCTTTAGTCAAATTGTTAGCTATGTGCCATCTTTGACTGTGAGTCAATGATGCATTCCAGCAGCCCGGCAGCCGCAGCCAGCATGAACCCATCAGGGCAGAGACATAACCAAACCAAAGGAAAACTTTGTGTGATGTGAGACTGGTACATGCCAAGCTCTTTTCTGGTGTCACTTCACTGATCACACTTCAGTTACATGGGGGCTACATCTGGGTAGCGATGGCTGAACCTCCTGATAGCGAAAAGTCTGAACTCCACCGTCAGTATTGTCCTCAATAAACTAAGCGCAGCCAAGTGTTGTTTTTGTTCTTATTCTGACAGTTCAGCTAATTAGAGTGCAAAATAATATTCTCATGCTTGGCAAATCCTTCTGACTTTGAAAGACTTTTTTTTTGTTTTTGCTTAAACAACATGGAGACTCAGTGCTAAACTACACAAAACAAATTAAATATCCAATTTCAAACAGTTGGCTCTGCTCTGGAAGCACTTCAGTTGATTGCCGTGATTCAAAGGAGAAAAATTATTTCATTTTGAATACTGTAATGCTTTTCAAACAGCACATTGGCTGACCCATCCTGGATCATGACCTCAAGAGCTTCACATACATGTTTTTGAAAATAAGGTTTGTGCTTTGCCTCATCAAACGGCTGCTCAAGCTTCACAGCTGCGGTAAGGGGAGAGGAGTTGCCCATCCTCCCCTTGACACTGTTTCAAGGGAGACACACAGAGGTCTAGAATGACCCACGCTGGCATGTTATCCCAGCCCCAACCCTAACCCCAACCCCAACTGCATGGTCCTGAACCACAAAGCAATGTACAAGAAGCCCCATAGGAGACATGGGCAGTTCTTTAGTGACAAAGGGAATGGCTCACTTGTATGAGTGTGTGTGTCTGTAAGTATGAGGATTTAAAGGTCAGATTCACATGGAAAAAGCGTGGAGGATGTACCTTTTTCACAGATACAGCAATTTTGCTTTCGGGCTTTCCATACATCCCACCACTTTCTAGAGATCCTCTAGCCTTTCTGTTGAGTACGTGTTTGAGATGGTTGTTTCCAAGGGCAGGGGTCAGTCTCCCTCTGACAAGCCTGCCTTGCCCCTGCTGTTGGAGGCGCAGGGAAGGAGAAGGGCTGAGCCACCACGTCCTGGGACTGAGCTGCACCAGGAGTGCTTGGAGATCACAGGATAGAATCATAGAACCATAGAATAGTTTGGGTTAGAAAGGGACCTTTAAAGGTCATCTAGTCCAACGCCCTGCCGCGGGCAGGGACATCTTCAACTAGATCAGGTTGGTCAGAGCCCCGTCCAACCTGACCTTGAATGTTCCCAGGGATGGGGCATCTACCACCTCTCTGGGCAACCTGTTCCAGTGCTTCACCACCCTCATCGTAAAAAATTTCTTCCTTATATCTAGTCTAAATCTACCCTCTTTTAGCTTAAAATCATGACCCCTTGTCCTATCGCCAAAGGCCCTGCTAAAAAGTTTGTCCCCATCTTTCTTATAAAAGGTTTATCTGGATAACCTGACCTAGGCCGCAAGGTTTATCTGGATAACCTGACCTAGGCCGCAAGGTTTATCTGGATAACCTGACCTAGGCCGCAAGGTTTATCTGGATAACCTGACCTAGGCCGCAAGGTTTATCTGGATAACCTGACCTAGGCCGCAAGGTTTATCTGGATAACCTGACCTAGGCCGCAAGGTTTATCTGGATAACCTGACCTAGGCCGCAAGGTTTATCTGGATAACCTGACCTAGGCCGCAAGGTTTATCTGGATAACCTGACCTAGGCCGCAAGGTTTATCTGGATAACCTGACCTAGGCCGCAAGGTTTATCTGGATAACCTGACCTAGGCCGCAAGGTTTATCTGGATAACCTGACCTAGGCCGCAAGGTTTATCTGGATAACCTGACCTAGGCCGCAAGGTTTATCTGGATAACCTGACCTAGGCCGCAAGGTTTATCTGGATAACCTGACCTAGGCCGCAAGGTTTATCTGGATAACCTGACCTAGGCCGCAAGGTTTATCTGGATAACCTGACCTAGGCCGCAAGGTTTATCTGGATAACCTGACCTAGGCCGCAAGGGCAGAGAGCCAGACCAGCTGTGCTGAAGGCCATCACAAGCCCAGGCCACCAGAAGAGACTGTGCTCAGAGACACCTGGGGTGCATTACATCCCCAGGTCTTCTGCAGCGCTATCTGTAGTTGCTGCTATCCGAGGTTGACTGAACAAACCCATCCTTTTGGGCTGGATTCACACCAAAGGGGGTGTTACATCCCCAGGTCTTCTGCAGCACTATCTGTAGTTGCTGCTATCCGAGGCTGACTGAACAAACCCATACTTTTGGGCTGGATTCACACCAAAGGGGGTTTTCCAGATTCCAAGGCTGAAACCTCCTAAGAAGCCACAAACTCGTGGCTCAGGTGCCAACCAGCAGCCATCCCCCAGTACCTGTCCTTCAGCTTCACAAAGGGCAGAGTTTTAAAATGGCAGCCCATGGCTTTAGGAAAAGTCTTGGTACGTAACAGGAGGTACTGCCTGATCCTGCAGAGGAGATATTTGTGCTCAGAGGTGTGTTAAATTTCACAAGACTCAGCACAACACTTGGGCTCCACGTGGACCACCCAGTTGCATGGCAAGAAACCCATTTTTCTCATGGTTTCAGCCATGTCTTTGCTGAACTGCTGTTTTTACAGCTCTCTTGTTTTCCCAGCTGGTTTGTGTGCCTGAGATCAGGTCACTGAAAGCAAAGGGCTTGCTCAGAAGTTAAACAAAAGCTCTTTCAAGTTTAAAAGGAAGAAAAAAGCCCACCTGCAGGGACCCCCCTTCTCCAAGGAGGAAGAGGTTGCTTTGGAGGCCTTTCTCCAAGAAATCCAAGGCTGAACTGGCCCATGACTAACATTGCCAAGGTGTGTGGGGGCGAGATTTGACTGTCTCTTTAAGATGAGAGAATTTCAGGAAAAGACTTCAGCAACAGAAATATATACCCAGGATTTAAGACAAGGGATCAAACCCTCTTCCTGATAGACAGACATCAGGAAAACTAAGGAGGACATAAGGGACTGGCTAAAAGGAGATCGATACTCAAATGGATGGATCCAGAACATGGAAGATTCCCACCACAGCCAGAAACTTCGCATGTGATCGTAACACTTAGTCGCTGTGAGGATGAAATCCAAGCCTGGTTGCAAGGTACCAGGAGCTGTCAAGTCACCTGAATGACAGAGGGAGAAGGGAGGAGGGAGAAGGGAAAAGGGAGAAGTCCACCTGCTCCCAGTCCCAGCCCCAGCTCTCCTCCCCTATCCTCATCTTTTTTCACCGAATACCCTGGGGAGCAAAAGCGAAGAAGATGTTTCTCTCATAATTTTGTTTTTCTTGGAATATCGGTCAGACCCCTGCTCTGTGGGAAAAGAGAGACAGGCCCATCTTGCACTGTCCTAAACGGGTGGTCCCACCCCAGTCAGCTGCAGAGCTCTCACAGGTATTTTGGGACACACCAAAGGTAACTGCTCTGATTTTACTCTTCAGGATCAAGGTGCACAACCTGTAGCTGTGAGCAAATCACAGCCAGACAACAAAATACACCCAGCTGGCGATGTAACACCTTCTGCCCCGCTCAAAGGTGGTCAGAAGGCAGACGTCTGCCCCAGCATTTCCCAGCCCTGTTGTCCTGAGTGTGCTCAGGCCACTGGTCCTGGGAGAGGACCTGCAAGATATGGTCCAAGAGAGGAGGAGCCATAGCACATCATCCCCAAAGGCAGATGCCTGGGTCTAGGGAGGTGCCAGCATGAAGTCCCATCTGTCCTTCAGGAGGTACCACCTACTCTGGTGCTATCACAGTAACTTAAGAAGCTCAACCATGAGCACCCACAAGTGAAATACAGCTGCATGTCCCAGTGGGACAGCCACCTCCATAGCACGGCTGGGCTGCAGTGCGACGAGGAGGAGCTGGTGAGGTGGGAGGCTTCCCTGGGCACATAGCGAATGCTTCCAGTTTTACTGCTGGTCAGACTTCCAAGAACCAGACACTGTAATCAAATCATTCAATGGCAGCTTTTTTTTTATTTTCCTGAAGCACAGAAATCGAGACCCCAACTTGCCTGGCAGGAACTGAACAGGCTTTGAATGAATCAGAATTACTGGAGAAAAACATAAAGCCTTTAAAGTTTTATGTAGAAGACCAACAACTGTAAGTGCTCGGTGAGCACACGGGGTGTCCTACATTGATCCCCTGATATTTTATCTCCGTGTAGACATACTGACTTGATTTTTAAACAACTGCAAGAGCAGAAATTTTGTTCCCATGGAAGCTATTTTTTATTACACTCCTAAACCTAATCTTAATTCTTCCAAGTGTACTTTGGACTATGGCCAATCTGTGCACGTGTGGTAGGAAGCCGCCTCGCACAACTCCCTGCAAAATGGGACAACTGAGAGCGGCTCCACAGGCTCCCGTGGCATCCAAGTCCATGAGAACCAGAAGGCAACAGCGGCTCGGCTGGCGAGGAGACGGCAAGTGGCACCCCGCAGGACCAGGGAAGAGGCTGGTGTTACGGTAACAGGGTGGAAAAGCAACACGTAGAGATTAAAAAAAAAAAAAAAAAGGGAGAGTGAGCTCCTTTGATAGCCTTAATACCACAATCAGGAGAAACTTCCTGGCCTCATATTTTCCATATAAACACTCTCCACTGGATAAAGTTAATGGTTCCCTAACTGCAACGCAGAAGGGCTTGATCAGTTCAATTGACGTCACAGATTGAGTATTTTAATGAAATGTGCTGTGCTTCCCCCATTTATATGTTTGACCCTAACCTTTACCAGATGTTCAATTCATGCTCACTCGCAGACACTGCAGCACTGTGTTTTGGAGGCTCTCGGAAATCTGAAATGCTGAAGTGGAAATAAAATCCTCTGACACGAACTCTTTTGTTTGAGCTGCTCCCCACCACGGGCAATGGGCTGCGCAGAGGGCTCTGCTCCGCTTACGCAGGAGCATACCGGGGAGAGACGGGGAAAAAAAGGGCTGAAAGGGTTATATTGTGTTCTGCCTATCTGTGCGGGAGCATAAAGGATCCCCCTGCCACCAAATTCAGCTGAAATCACAGCTCTCACCTGTACTCCCCCAAGCAGTGGCCCTGAGACCAGCAAGAAAAGGTGAGCCTGTGTCAGAGGGAGCAGAAAAAAAGCTAGAAACCCTGAATTCAGCGTTTGGCTCTGCCGTGGCTCCTTGGGCAAACTGTTTCTATCTCTCAGCCTTGTTTCCCAGCCATAAAACGGGACAATGTCCCTTTGCCCAGTTACATCCTGGCTTTATCAGGGGCAGGGCTGGGCTGGGGAGAGGCTGCTTGGCTGGGACTGCGAGGGCTCACTCGTGTCCCCTGGGACAGCCCAGGCTCTTCCTTGGGCGTGAGCAAACCAGTATCGGCACCGCAGTCCCACCGCTCCCCGTGTTGCTCCGGATGCGAATCTGCTCCACGCTGAGCCTCCCCCCCAGCAGTTACACCTCCAAAGCGGTGTGTCGCTGAGCTTTGTGAACAGTGCAACCAGCCGCAAGTCACAATCAGGAAAAAAGCATGTCATCCAAAAAGATGCCATCAAAAGTTTTCTGGTATTTGATGCTCATTTAGAAAGTCTCCTTCCTCGTTCTTTCTGCAAAGAGAAGATAAAATGGTGGAGCAAGAGAGGGTTAAAAGGAGATCCATGTTCCCAAACCTCAGCTTTGGTTTTCAATCACTTCATTTTAGACAAATTGGAAGCTGGACCCAAGCCACCCTTTAGTTCTGGGTTTGGATTAGCAAATTGAAAGCCACTGATGAGGTTTTGCAAAACGAAACCCATATCCTCCTTGGCCGGCTCCTAGCTGAAACTGAGCTAGCCCTGAGCAAAAATAAGTGAATCACTCCTTAAAACACAGACACCAAAAATGCTGAACTCAACAACCACAAACTGAGAGAAGGAGCATATGAAAGCCTGTGCAAGGCACTCATTCCTTCTAATGCAGGAAGGACCGAACTTGCAGCACCAGCACTTTGCAACAGATTAGACAGTAAAAATGTTTGGAAATGTTAAAAAATAAAAACTGATGGTTTTGTTTTCGGTAATTCCATGCACACATATAAAAACTATGTATTCTGCGGCCAAACAGTTTGCATTTGTCCCTGAGCAGACGACAGTGGCTGTTAGCGCGGCAACCTCAGACTTGCTCGTGTTTCACTTCGACATCGATCCTGCAAACACAGTTCAGTGGATTAAATCGAAGTGGGGCCGAGGTTCTCCTGACCCCGGGATAAAAGCAGCCACATATGGAGCCAGACCAGCACAGCTGCCCTGCCTCAATTGCACACCTTGCTGTAACCCAAAACAATATCCACGTTTAGGTAAGTCTAAAGTGTTGATTATGTTCTTGACAGTCACAGCTGACTCTCAGCCTCATCTACTTGCAAAGGAAATCTCCCTCCTGCCTGGTGTGGCCAGAGGATGGAGAGATGCTCACGAAGGACGAGCCCTCCCCTGCCCGTGTGCCAAGGCAAAACGCGGGGACAGGACCACTCGGCTGGGTGCAGGCGGTGCGCATCGATGCAGAAACCCAAGCTCTGGCCATGGGCTGGTTTCCGTGGGCCAGAGGAGATCCAGCTGCATCCCAGGAGCTGTGGGTGAGGGTTTGGGTGTGGGATGTGCACCACCACAGCAATGCCACTGCAGCACTGCCCGCGTCAGCAGCGACTGCCCCACGGCACCGCCAGCCTGGGGTTTTCTTCCCAGAAGTTGCACAAAGAAGCGGGAATTATACAGTAACCCAAACCACGCTGCAGAAAGCAGATGCTCTGCCTGCAGGTTTGCAGCTGAGGTGCTCAGGGCTTGCTGCGGCGTGTGCACGGTGTCCCAGACCTGCACGGCCGCTGCGGCAATGCCCCTTAATCCCGTCTCCTGATCACCAGCCCATTAACACCACCACGCTTTTATTAGCAGGAAATCCTAAATCCAACCATCAAGATGTTAATGTAATTGCAATCCGATAAAAACAGCAGGTAGGGCCCCGCTCGGCCCCGAGGTGGGCAGAGGGGCTCCTCTGAGTTCCCAGATTCACAGTAAATACAACCTGAGCATCAACAGTTAAGAGTATTTTACCAGCGGCAATGAGAAGGATTCAAGCAGAGTAGGAAATAATAACATCTTCATTTGGATCAGGGCTGCGAACTCGACCGGGCTGTCTTCCCTGCCATAATTTACACATCCCCACAGACATACATATTGGAAGTGATTTTTACAGCCAGCCAGGAGACAGCCACACAACCCACACCAGCTCTGGTAGGAATCACACGCCCCAGTCCCCTACAATGTGTCTGCCTCTCTGGTAAGAAGAATGAGGAGGGTTGTTTTTCTGGTATCCCTTAAGCCTCTGGTATCCCTTAAGCCCATTTGGTTTTATTTTCCTTTACTTACTGGCAATAAATTGTTCCGTTTCTCTTGCTCACCAAACACTTCTCTTCATATTGTGGGTTTTTTTGTTTGCTCATTTGTTGCGACAGGAGTGATGAAAGACTCTGTCTGGGTTCACCAGATCACGCACCAAAGCTAACATGGGGCGCGTGGCTTCTTTAGAGTCACTTCTTAAAACTCCTCTTTCAGGTCCCGATCCCAGCCCACCCCCGAGGGACAGAGCCATGCTGGAAGACGTCCGGACCCCGGCCCCGCCAGGCTTTCCCACCTCCTGCCTTCCTACGCACGGCTTTTCCACCAGCCCTTCACCCCAGTGAGGGTTAAAGGACTGATGCATCTCGCAGGTGCTCGCTGTGTAAGGATTTGTAGCCCAAGGACAAGAAGCTAAAAGGGAATTCTGGCTTCCCTTTCTGAGCAAAATCACTCACTGAGGGAAGGGCTTTGTCCCTGAGATGCTCTTTAAAATGTCAGCTGTGGCATGGTCTGACATAGTGGATTGGAGAAAACTCGAGTATCAGCTGGTGTGTGTTTTTTGGAGACCAGTTAGCTTTTCCTAGTTTAGGTACTTTTTTCCCCTGATTAAAAAAGCACTAAAAGCAATAACCTGTAATACCCAAAGTGTCAAGATCAGAGATGTGCTGATCCCAGTTAATGCACAGCTCCTCTTGCAGCAACCATCTCCCTGGATGGCTCAACTCAACTGCAAAAGAAAATTGCCTCAGGTGAAGGAAAGTGGAGCCAACGAAGCAGACAGCATAATCATTTTTTTTTTCTGTTTTCACAACTGGGCACAGAGGACTGACAGGCTGGATTTATGGCTGGGTTTACAGCCTTTGCTGCCTCCTAGCAGCTGTCGTGCAAAATAAACCACCACCCAAAACAAAAATCACCGAGTCAAGAACACTCCTCCTGAGAGGAAAAAGTGCAGGCACTTACTGATGAAATTAATCATTGATAATAAAATATCCAGGAGGAAAACGTATTTATCATCTTCCCATTGAGATGAGATGTGTAACTCTCTCTTTCTTGTATCCATGAATACACGCACGCTCAGGAGAAACACTTGGCAGTCCCGGTGCTTGTCCAGGGCACAGGCTTTTGCTAAAGGCTTTGCCCAGCTCTCCCACCCCAGCTGGGGCTGAACCAGAGGAATAAATTAAGAAAAATGTGGAGGAAAAAAGTGAACAGGGTTATCAAAACTCAAAAAAGAGTGGGAGCCAGAAAGCATAACCTGGCCTTTCTTGCCGGTTGCAGTATCGGATGCACCACACAGCACCAAGGTCTAACTCGGCTCCCACGCAAGGTGTGCAGACCTTGGTCCAACCCAAGCGTCAATGCTGCCCGTGGCATTTCAAGCTCTGCTCATCCGAAAAACCTGCCAAAAACCTGCAGCCTCAAGCAATCAGAAAGACTTGGGAAAAAAAGAAAGCGTGGCTCGATAGCATGGATAAAAGTAGGGTTGCTATTAGGGTTAAAGCATGGGTTTGGGGATGATGAGTAGTGACAGGGCCACTTTGGGGCCAGGCTGGAAGGTGCCGCTGGCTCCAGCGTGGAGATGACGACCACAGCGAGTTCGGCGGCTCTGAACTGAGCTCCCTGGCTCACATAGAAAGGGAAGGAAGAAACGGGATTTGAAGATGGCTGTTGCATTGGCCATGCCGAAGTCACTGTTGCTTTTAGGCCAGGGAAGAACGATCTGCTGTGTTCCTCGGTTGTCTTGGCTCCCACTCATAAAGGCACTTAAAAAGCTGTTTAGCTTCAAGTATGTGCTTAAGTGCTTTGCTGAATTAGTCAATTAGCATATTTACTTGCCTTCAATTTTTGCAAAAGATTGAAAGCACTGGGATTTTGATGAATGCTTTCGATGGCCTCTGGAGCAGACCACAGGTACCAAGTTACCCTCCCCGATCACACCTCCACAGCCTGTGGCAGCCCTGCCCTGCGGAACTGGAAAAGCTGAGCTTGGCTGCTTGTCTCTGGTCATCTCTAAGCTATATTGAGGCAATTTTTTGTGATCAGCTTCATCGTGTCATTTGCAACACTCCATGCCATTTGGAAACTCCTGGCTGCATGAAGCAGAGCTCAGTGTGTCCTGCCAGAAACGGGTTTAAATGCTTATGTTTGGAGTTTGCTTTTCCTGCTAATTGAGGTTCTGAACTCCAGTGATGCTTTTCCTTTGATTTAATTAAGGGAAGCTGTTTCCAAGGAATCATACATATAGCTCACATCAAAGACTTCAAGAGCAGTGATGCACCCTCAGATGCAACGGATGTGATTCACGGTGACTCACGGGCTGTGTCCAGCTGCCAAATGAGTCAGCATTTGAAGCAACCTCATCATAATCCACCCACCAAAATTAAGGACCTGTGGTACCTTGTCCATGCCGGGTGGAAGGAGATGAGCCCCAGACGTCCCATCGCTCCTCAGACCACAGCACACAGCAGTGGCCCATCCCCAGGACCGTGTCCCGTGGGACCTGCAGCTCTGCACCATCATGGACAAACTCCCCAACAGGGAATTTAAAATCTTGCCTTACTTACGTCTCTCGTTCGCTCATGGAAGTATATAGCAAAAAAGAGCTGAATTTCTGGTGAATATCAAGCCTGGGTGCAGAAGACCTCAAGTCTTCTCAGCTCATTAAAAGCCAGACTCGAGCCAATTCCAAAGGAACTTGTAGCCAAATGAAGTGCTGAAACAAGTTATTTCTTTTAAAACTTCTGCGGAAGCAATATTCTCGCTGGTGCAGCCCAAGGGGAGGATCACAGTGCTGGCCCGTGTGCCCCTTCCCCTCTCGCATTTGCCAAACAGCAGCAAATAATGGGTTTTTTTCCCGTTCTCCAGAAAGTTTAATCTGAATTCTTGTTGATTCTTGTAAAATTTGAAATCGGAGCAAGACTGAATTTTACACCACACCCCCCCAAAAAAAGAACGCACACCCTGTGTAATTTGTGATGCATTTCTGCAGATGCAGGGGAGGACGGCGACCATCTGTTTTTCTGGATGGGAGAGCGAAAAGAGCCACGAGGGAAGTTCTGGTGAGGTGGTTCAGCCCGGGGCTGTGATTTATAACTGTTAATACAACAAATCCTCTCCAATTGCCCTGGCGTTGCTCAGGAACCAGCATTCAGCTAACAGAGCAAGCTAAGGTCAGGCGAGTTTAATGACGACCGACTTGACTGGGAAGGCGAGGGAAAGGCCAGATAAATTGCTGCCTCCGGGGCCAAGCTAAATCACTGCGGCTCCGCGGCCGCCAGCCAGGATGGAG
>NW_009232706.1:16646-27756 GCF_000690835.1 Fulmarus glacialis
CCGGTGGCCTCGCTCACAAAATGGGGCTTAAACTGCAAATGCAAGGGCTCGTCCCTCACCTCTGCCCTCCCGGAGGCATCGCCGGAGACCAACGGCAGTCGTCAGCTCTGTCTGCGCTTGCGAGCAGGCGGCAAGACTGAAATTTTATTTTGGATTGACTGAAAAAATAGCTCAACAAATCCAAATTGTTTATTTCAAATTTGGGGCGTTTAAATTTTTTTTTTTTCTTTTTTTTTAATTACTCAATTGGAGGAAATTCTGAAGCTATTTCCACTACCCTGTCCCAAAACCACCTTAGGTGGGGCACCACTTCAGTTTTGAGAATGTTAGAAGAGGACACTGAAGTTATTTTTGGAGAAAAACCTAAAAATCTAAACAAAAGCTTCGGCAAACACAACATAGGCTCAGCAAGCATCGTGATGTCACCAAACCTGTACTTTTCACTGGAAAAAGATGCATGAGAACTGTTTGCCTGTGTTTACAGAGAGCTGATGGGAACGGACCGGCTGCTGCCATCCCCCCGGGGCGTGTTCCCATCCCATCCCAACCTCCCGACCATGCCCTCCAAACTGGGAACACCCTGCATCCCCGCATGCTGGTGCAACTGGCGGCACCGGCATCGAAGGGGCGAGTTACAGGATGGGCAAGGAGCCTAAACTGCCTGGAGCCTCACCAGCCGCTCTCTCTGAAGGCAGCTCTTCATGTATCTGTCCCTCTGAGGACCACGCTGGCTCACGGCAGAGCACATCCTTTAAACCACTGCTGGAAGAAGTCAGCAGGAGGAAAACTGTCCTGTCTTTGGTGAATTCCATGTAAAAAATAACTTGGTGTATTATTTAGTTTAAATGATATATTTTCTTTTTCATATCTGGCATGGCAGAATAAATAAGTCAGAGCTGGGATATTACACAAGTTCTCGAGCAGGGCAGTTTCATTGGAATAAACAGCTTTTCCCAGAGCATTTGCCAAATGGCACCACAACACACGGAGACCCCCGGCTGGGGCTCGCTCACGTTGCTGCAGCTGGGTGCTTCCCTTTGTGGCCGCGTTCCCCACAGGAGACAGTGCAAATAATCACTGATACTGAAACATCCTTGCACGCCTACGTGGGCACCGTGAGTGCCCAGCAGCCCGTAGGGATGCCCCGAGGAGCGGGACTGCGGGCACACCGCTAAAAACCCAACAAGAGGGGTAAAATCTCAAGCTTTCCTCACCGGCTTCACCCCTGCAGATAAATCACTGCTTTTACAAGGTATTATTTAATTCTTTTCAAGCTGACCATCCAGCCCCTCCACAGCCATGGAGCAGACTGGCACAGGGTCATCTCAGACAGGATATCCTCCAGGGAACAGCCTCTGCACAACGTACAAACAATAGAGCCCTGCCTTTCGGACCATAGGCATTTTAAAAGATACACAACGTGCCCAACCTCTCCTCCCCACAAACCTCGGATATCTGCTATCTGCACAGCAGTCAGCACCGTGATATCAGATCTACAGCGTAATTTATTTCCTGCTGTTTGTGAGCGATTCCCACCAACGTTAAAGGGAGCGGAGCGGGGCTCTGGTCCTGCACCCCTGCCCACCCCTTCAGATGCTGCAGGTTTCAAGAGCTCAGGTGTTCGTACGTTTGCACGCTGAGCTGAGTCGGGTTGCCCTGCTCCCAGAGCTCAATGGCACGACAAGCCAACCCACCAGCCTTACCCATGGCAATGGCTACAGAGGCCTCGCTGCAACTCCACTTCCATAGGTACCCGTCAGTGTTTGGGGATCAAGCCGTATGCAGATGTACATAACATTACACTAAAGCCTTTCACAAGGGCTTTAAAGAAACTGCTGGACTGAAGCATCTTCTAATCACCTTATGCACCAGGTGAAGAAGCAACAGCGGTACAGGGTGGTCATAAACCAACAAAGAGCCGGTTGTTCACAGTCTCTCTGGTTCGGTCACATTAAGCTGCACTGACTCAACTGCTGTCAGCCGAGCTGCTGGGCCCTATTCTGCTCTCAATTATGTCAATGCAAATTTGGAACAATTCCACCTGACTTTCACAGCATAACCTAATGTAATGGAGAGCAGGATCTGGTGTACTTTCTAGATTCATGCTGTGTAATAGGGAACAGACTTGAACCTCTGACTCATTAGCAAGGGAACATATATTGAAATTAAGTTCCCGGTAGGTAAACATCTCTTGAGCCTATTTTTTTTTACCCTTGTTGTGGAAACAGCGTGACTTGCCGCTGAACTGTAGCCTGATACCCACTGCCTGCAATGGGCCGCTTCTGTAGCACTGAAAAGGTTTTCATCTGCTTGACAGAGTGAAACAGAGAAAGTCTCTTTAAAAGCCATTTCAGACTTAAAACAAAGCCCTGAAATTCTGCCGGTGGGAGTATGTGCACCCTGCGCGGCCTGGAGCGAGCAGACGAGTCCAAGACGATGGCACGGCACAAGGAGCACGCAGCGATGGATCGCAAGAATCCCAGGGATATTTCTTGTGTGTATCATACCTGGTTCCTCCCTAGTAAGTCCACTGAAGCTGTGTTTGATTTATTAATATATTAATCAGAGTGGAGACTGTTTATACTGTGCTTTGGGAAGAAAACCCTGAATGGAGGAGCGCACTACTGTGGGTCGGCTGTGCGCAGGGCCAGGCGGCTCCTGTCTGGCCGGCGGTGGCCTCCGGCGTGCCCTTCCCAGCGGCACTCACATCATTCAGAAGCACATGAAGACAAACAGCACAGAAAATAGCTCCTTTTCTCCCACAGGCAGAGCCATCCCACGCTGCCAGCAGGAGCGGGAGGTGCTGCTGGGCGCCGGAGCGCAGGCAGAGCCCTGGGGACAGGCTGCCTGGTGCTGCTCCCAGCACCGCTCCGCAGGCTGG
Organism: Fulmarus glacialis; assembly: GCF_000690835.1. Taxonomy (NCBI): domain Eukaryota; kingdom Metazoa; phylum Chordata; class Aves; order Procellariiformes; family Procellariidae; genus Fulmarus; species Fulmarus glacialis. The sequence goes on from NW_009232706.1 coordinate 19,528, forward strand.
CGGCTGCAGGGAATGCCCTGGGAGGAGGGCTCGGCAATAGAGCCCTAACTGGCTGAATATCACTTATATCCAAAGGCCTGGCCATCGCTGAGGATTTTGATCCTTTAGGATCTTTGTCATCTTTCTAGAGGGCTCAACGATCAGCCGTGCCTCAGTTTACCAGCCTCCGCGGGCAGACAATGGACTGCATCATGTCGGCGTGTGAGCACAGATCAGGAGTGAAAGCCCTGTGACCTAGAGCCATCTCTCTCAAAAGACTTAAAAGTGGTTCAGGGAATTTTTTTTAGCACTCGTTCTCATTTGAGCCCCAGCAGTTGCTGTGTCTCAGGCACCCGCCGGGTCGAGCTCCCTGCCTGCTCCTTCACTCCCTTGCCGCCCCGACGCAGAGCAGCCAGGCCCGCTCTCCCCACTGCCCTTGCTGTCTGAAACCCAGTTTCTGCTAATCTTCATGTGCAGTCTTTTAGAAAACAGCTGGCTTTTGTAAACCATTCTCCCACAAACAGATTTCCTTGTACTTGCTGAGAACCCAGGACACCACCTACACTGTGAATTACCAGTAAGGAGCAGGTCACAGAAAGAAACCTAAAAATCCCTAAAAAACCCCTTGAGACAAACTCCATCGCAAGTGGACTCCCAGCCTGCGGCGCTGGGCATATTTCACCGCGAGAGGAGCGTTTAGCTTCATCCCAAGCAGGAAAGGCCGTTCCAAAGTGCGGTTTCTCTGCTGGGTACTTGTCTTTCATTTTGCATCCCTGAGCCAGTGCAGGATTTTCAAACATTTAATAATTCCAAGAACAAGCGCATTAAAACCTCAGAGCAAGGGGAAAGCCCTTTTCCTGCCAACAAGGCATATCATTGTCAATACCCCATTGTTGTACTCGCACTCACCACCCCTTAAAGCAATTAATGGATAAATCAGGGGTTTTTCTGTGGCATTTCTGTGGGTGGAGTTTATTCCCATCCTTATCTGAGCAGCGGATCTTTCCCACCAGTAACCTGGTGCCAGGGTGTCCCACAGCCCATGACGCCGGAGCGCGCTGCAGAACAAACAAACTCAATTACGGGAGGATATTTACAGTTGCTGACCAAACTCTCGATTTCCTTGGTAAGCTCCTCAAGACAATACGCTCCGGGCGCTGGCCTCCAATTGTACTGTCAGAAATTGATACAGGCCCAAGAATGAGAAAATATTGTGTTTAAGATTTGCGATAGGCAAGCAAAACAAGTGAGCGATGTTTTTGGAGGGTTCCCCCTTGCCCCGCTCCACGTGTTTGTTTATTTTTACAGCCGTAGGATGGAGCAGGGCGAGCGCGGAGCCTCCCCTTGCCCACCCTGCCCTGCTCCTGCCAGCAGCCACCCATGCAGCGCTGGCGGGCACCGCTGCGGTTTCCCTGGGAGGATGAGGAAGAGGGACAGCGCTGCACCTTGTGCGTGAGGCTCGTTATGGCCCAAAACTTGTATAATGCCTCTACTAAGCTCATTAAAGCAGCCTTTCCCAGGTCTGCTGGGATTCAAGCAGGAAATCGTGGTGCCAAGATGTGGGGGTTTCCAATGGAGGATGAAAGAAGCCTTCATCTCCCACCGCAAGCGTAATCCCTGCTCATCCAAGGGGTGCCCTGCGCCCTGCAGCTCCCAGCCCCGTCCCGCATGGGTCTCTCCAGCACCCCTTCCCCACACAGCACTTATAAGTCAAGTTAAAATCCCCCCAAGCAGGGAAGCCAGGCTTTGCTCCCTTTTGGCACTGGTTTCCTTGTATTTTCAGCCCAGTCCCTTCGCAGGTCTGGCTCGGAGCAGGACAGACGCCCAAACTGCAGGCTGAGACCAAGCACGCTCCGGCATCCAAACCCACCCTGCAGCTCACGCTCGCCACGGGCTGCTCTCAAGCATGAAACTCCTAAATCGCTTGAAGTGAGAAGTCAATCCTGAATTTGAGCCGCCCCGGAATGCCCTGGGACGGGCAGAGTGTCCCTCCTGGAGAAGGTCTGACAGCCACCCCCAGGGTGAGTGGTACCATTTCACACAGCCTGGCCTTGAGCTACTGCCAGAAAGCAAGCCCCGCGGCGAACGGCGCAGCTCCGCTTTATTCCCGGGCTGGAGCAACGTGGCCAGGGCTATGCTTTCCCACGGGGTACTTAAAGGTGCCATATTATGGGCAAGATCCTCAGGGTTTTTGACACAAAGCAGCAAAAATCAGGCTTACACTTGCATATAACCCAGATTAACAGCAGAGTTTAACTCCGCGTGGGTCGACAGTTTAATGTTTGGACCAATTCTCTGCGTCTTATTATACCAAGAGCAAATCTTGAGCGACGGCACGGCAAGCACTGTTTTCCAGATTTGCACCGCTTTAATGAAAACCAGAATTTGGCTCTACATCTTAAGAGATAACACTCTCTGTACTTGTGGCCAATATGTTAATGTCTTCCAGCATTGTGCATCTTTCTCCAAAACCTTTGTAAGCCTTCCCTTATAGGTTATCCAGGGATCAAGGTCTGAACGTTTGTAAACTAGACTGGCTGTGCAAGATTAGCGTTTAACGTAGCATGGCTTTTCTTATCACTAGGCACTCTTGTTTGACTGAAACCCTCCATTTGTTATTTAGGGGATTAGGAACATTCAACAAGAAAAGAGGAAAAGGGACAGGTTCTGATAGCTGTGGGACTCGAATTCAGTAAAGCACTAATAGACTAATATTCTCTGGTCTAGAGAAGGAATATAAATTAGTTGGTTAATGAGAACTGGATTCCAAGCAGCTGGATTAGGGTCCTGTAATACTCACGTATTCTACTTTTGTCCCCTTGCCCTGTTAATTGACTGCAGGCCACCCAGGGTAACAAAGACATATGACAGAAATATAGTGTATATTTATGTTGGCTCGTCTTGCTGTAAACTCCTTCAGGGTATGACCCGACTTTAATAACTCAGACTTACCCTATCACTTTCTGGCTCATTTCCTTGTGGGCTTATAACACATACAGTGCTTTTCAGTTTATTCATTCAGCACATTTGGGAAAAAAAAAAAAAAGAAAAAAAAGGAGAGAGGGAGAGGGAAACTGGCTACAAAAATTCATTGAAATCCATCTCAGAGGCTCTTCTTACATGTCCCATTGCTTAGGGGCTCCTACAAATATTTATTAGCATGGATCACCTCCTGACAATGTTTGCCCATGGCCAGTAACAGCATCTTCAGAGAACAACTGGAAGATGTGAGCGCTGGCATCTGTTCCACCCTCAGTGAAGTATAAACATCTCTAAGGCTGGGTAATTTATCATTACAAGAAATTATACGAAGAGGCAGGAGTTGAAGTAAAATCAGGTTATATCATGGGAGGAAATCTGATTGTAAAGGCATACCAAAATATATTCTAACGTATCAGCTTTCCTCTGGCTTGCAATGGCTTGTACATTCAATTCTCTGTAGCAGAGGCTGTTTAAATCAATTTAAACCTGCTTGTTTACAGTTCTTTCTGTACTTCTGCTATTAATACAGTTTGTCAGGTGACATTATTCTCGTTATGCTGCTAAGGTAAGTTCAGAGAAACTACCCAATTTTAATAGCAGTTTCAAATATGTTACTGGGGTAAGAAGGAAGAAAAAAATCTTTTGAAACTCAGTTGTTTAGGATGGGGCAGACAGGTTTTTGGGGTGGAAGTCCGTAATCAATGATTTTACCTTAAGGTTCACAAACAGGGACCAGAGGCAGCCCTTGTAGTTCCTACAAGCCTCCATTCTACACCATTTGTTTACCTTATCTTAAACCAGGTAGTTCCTAAAACTAAGATTAGAAGAGGTGGTGAGTATGGAGATAATTTAAGATGAGCAGGGAGGCTGATGCCAATTAGAAGAATGAGCACTGCCAGCCAAAGAGGAAAAAGCAGCTGTGAGCAGGTTGAAGGGGTGAGCTGCAGACACACAGTTGTGCCTTTAGGATGCAACAAAGGATTCAAAGGAGCCAAACGTCTTGGGGAAAGAAAACAATAGAATTGGCCTCACGTGAACTTTAATTTTGCCCAGAAATTCCACCCTAGATCAAAGAACTACAGTGAAAGTTTAGTTGGAAACAGCATTTTCCTGCACAGAAGTTCAGCTTCAGCAAGCAGGAAACTTCCCCCCCCGTCTTCCCCCCATGAAAAGCTAGTTTTGTCAAATTCCTGGCCTCTTCTAGAGTAGGTTTAGTCCAAAGGCATTTTTTTGAGAAAAATCAAGTGCAAGCCATGTTGGGACTGTTATCTGGGCTGATGGGGTAAGGCTCATGGGGACCATTGGGGGACCCCTTTAGCAACTAGTCTGCCAAAGGCCTGGAAGCAATTTGTGGGGTGCAAAGAGGCAGGAAAGAAGGCAGTTGGTTCACACGAAGATGTAGACCTGCCCCTGGGTCTGAACTAGGAGGCTATGAAGCACAAGATGTGCTAGAGATACTGAGTCATGAACTTCTGGGATATTTCTACTGAGTTTGGTCCTTTTCCTAGGGAGAAAAGGAGCTCTTGGGAGATGCTGACGGAAGAAGCTACTGCAAACACCAAGGATGTAGAGGACAAGACAGGGAACAGTGAGCAGAGACAATTGTTTCTTGCACGTCCCCCGATCAGCCATTCCAGAGCAACAGAGTAGACAGGACGACACGGACATGCCTGTGGGTTGCATCCCATCATGTGGTGAAATTTTACATTTCAGAAATGGAAGAAGCACACCAGCTCTGAGTATAAACCACACTTAGAGCCCTCTGAATAAAGTTGAGGAGTTAATCATTTGGTTTATGGAGATGAGACATGATAGATTTACTACCTTCTCCCTGCAGTTTATTATCTATTGACATGGTTTTCTGTGCAAATTCCAGTTTCCAATCACTTGCTGTTTTTAGCACTGGAAAAGCGAAGCGCAGAATGATGCCAGTTAGCTCTGCTAGTTGTTCTTCACATTGCTCTTCAGCTGGTGCTCTCAGTTGTTCTGAATAGACTCAAAAAGTCATTGGAAACCTGAAGTCTCTTGTCCAAAGCTGGAATTACAATTGCTTGTGTTTTCAAGGAACTGCACAGGAAGTCCTTCTTTAAAAAAAATTAACTGAAGTAGGGTGACGAAAATCTGCCTTTATCCTTTGAAATAGGAACACAGATCAGGAAGGGATCTGCAGAATTGCAGGCAGCAGTTGTGACATGTAATTGCTAATACACACTTAGTAAGCTTCATCTTACGGGGGGCGGGAAAAGATCTGTTTCTTTCCCACACTCCTTTAACAGAACGAAATTCTCTCTGATGGCCAGAGACCTTCTTCCAAATTCCACCCCAAGTATATTTATGGCCAGCCTACACTCATTTGTTCTTGTGCCAACATTGTCCTGTTTAAATAGCTCTTCTTCCTCCCTGGTGCTTACCCCTCTGATGTATTTATTACCCTCATGATATAGTTAAATGAGGATGGCTTGTATTCAGAAAGCTTTTACATCTTTCCCATTGGTTACTTTCTTATTGACAGAAACTGTAAGTGCTTGTCCCAAGGCACTCAAAAAAAAAAAAAAACCCACAAAGGGGGACCAATGCAACGCTCACTGCAGCTGGTGGCTCACTCCAAGTCAACAGCTTGGCAACAACTGGCTATTCAGGATCAACTCACGGTTTCCAAACAGAGTTATTAAACACCTCCTAATAGTGTCCTGTTCACTAATTCACCGTTAATTTCCCTGTGAAAATGGATACAGGAAGAGGAGTTTGGCTTTTAATAGTAAACCTATCATTCAGTCAGTGAAACCCCAATGGCTGTTAGAAGTCAGGACAATAAGACGAGCGCTTCCTTAACAACTGTGCCATCCTAGAAAGCAGGCCATGGAGATGTATGCTATAAACGCACACCTTCATCCAAACATCACTAAAAGTCAATCTTATACCTTCATATCAGCCACGACTACCGGAGACAGGACCTGATGGATCAGCATCACGGCCCCCAACACCCCTTCCTAACCTGCTGGTGGTATTCCGTGCTCACACAATAGCGGGGCTCCAACACGCACATGTAATGGCATTTCAGAAGAGCAGAAAGGTGATGTGTCATCCTTGCGAAAACATAAAGAAAGGCCATAAAAAGCCACATCACACAGAAATTAATATTGATTCTGTCCACCTCAAGATCTGAGACTGTTCATTCCTGAATGTTTTTGCTCAAGCTGAAGTTGGAAAGGAATTAGCTTGGCACGTTCGCACTTGGTGTCTTTCTTTTGCAGTGATCCTATTGTTCTGAAACATAATGGGGCAGAGTTTTCTATAGTCCCACTGGGACTGTATCAAAATTGACATCAGTAATGAAAAGCGTGCTGTGTAACGCTGCTGCCTGCTCTTAACACCGCGATTTCAGCCAAGAAACAGTAAGTTATTCACATTTACTCCCAGTGAACTGGAAGGCCTTTTATTCAGGCTCCACATTAAATTTCAGCTGCCCAAAATGGTCTCATTCTTATTCAGGTCAGTGCTTTTGACTTCTTAGGCTTGCACAGTTCCCAGGGCAGCTCAGGCCTGCAGCAGCTCTGAGGAGCTCTGTTTTCCACAGTGTTGTTACTCGATAGCATGTTGATTTAAGGGACTGTTTTTCTTCAGACTCCTTCAATCAATATCCAGTAAAGGAACACGGAAAACAAGCTAGTCAAAGACATTGTATTTTTCCCCAAATTCTGAATTCTTCTCCACATCCTCACCTTTAACATTTTCTACTTAGGTCTGTACTTGAAGCTAGAGCTGATTTAAAAGTAGTTCTTATCTTTGGCCTTACACCGATAATGCTTAGGTACGGTTGAGGTGAGCATTGCAGGAAGTCAAAGACTGTTAAAGGGACATACTTAATACCACATGCTGTCAAGTATAAACCTTCTAATACTGTCCTTATAGTGTCTAACTGTGCAGATCACACTTCTTCAGAAAATCCACTGAAGTATTTTTTCCAGCCATTTACACTGGTAACATCACTGCTGAACTGAGAGACTCAATTCATGCTACATGCTGGGAGATGGAGGAGCATCAGGAGCCTGGGGAGGATGCTGGCTCCTGTGGGAGAGATGGCATTCAGGGCTGTTACCCTGATGAGAAATCTGTGAAAGTTGCAAATGCTGTGGCTCTACAAGGATTGTAAAAAAAAAAAAAAATTGAAAATCAGGGTCCATGAGAATCATGCTGAAACCTGAAAAATTATTGGACTTCTTGAGAACTTAGTAAACTTTTAAAAGATAACTCAATATATATGTTAGTCCTCTGCATAAACTGCCTGCCAGTTTGCATTCAGGTCTCCAGGACAGTCCAACCACATTGCTGTCCTCCAGGACGCTGCTCTGAACCGACAGAATCAGCTGCCTTCGCTTTGGCCGTGCCTCTCCCCACGCCAAGAGCTCCGAGGGCACTCGCCCCCGAGGAGATGATGCTCATTCTCACTCAGTGCTTTGAGGTGAGGTTCAGGGATATCCAAGAGGCCTGATCGCCTCTTCCCTCAAGCAGGCTGGGACCGAAAGCACTGGCACAGAGCTAGCGGAGAAAAAGAAAACAAGTTTAATTGCAGCTGTTCGGTAAATGCTGCCTGATCGCCACCAGAAGCGACTGCGTCTGCGAGCCCTGAGCCGCACGAGGAGCATTGGACAGCATTGTGGTTTGCACCAGAGCTCTCTGAAAAGGAGTTCTGTTTGTTTTTCATTTTCCCTTTCCATAGAAGTTGTGCCAGCACAAAGCCGGGGAAACTGAGTATTTTCTTTGGAAATGCCTCAGAGATAAACATGCTCTCAGAAATGGCTGCAGATATGGCATCTTCCACGCGCACCTTGGCAGCAGGCTGCAGAGGAGGCTTGAACAAGCTGCTGAACACCCTGCAGCAGTGCTCCGCTCCTGCTTCATCTTGGGGCAAAGCCTCAGCACCCCTGAGCAGAGCTGAAGCAGTCCTTGTCTGATGGGGCATCCCACCCCTTGATGGGTGCTGGCTCCCTTGTTCCTGGCAGCAAATGCTCAATGGGGAGCAATGGACTCTTGTGAGTCTGTACTAGAAGATTCCCTCCTCCTTATCGTGGCAAAAGCCATTTCACCACATCCAGCTTCCCGCTAGCTCGACAGAGTGGTGCACAGGCTGTGCTGGTGTGGTTTAACTCCATCCAGCAGCTAAGCACCACCCAGCCGGTCGCTCACTCCCCCCCGTGGGATGGGGGAGAGAATTGGAAGAGTAAAAGTGAGAAAACTCGTGGGTTGAGATAAAGACAGTTTAATAGG
>NW_009232706.1:28037-60178 GCF_000690835.1 Fulmarus glacialis
GTGTGCACCCTGCGCAGCAGGAACTAAAACGTCCCTGTGTTATCAACGCTGTTTTCAGCACAAATCCAGAACATCGCCTCATCCTAGCTACTATGAAGAAAATTAACTCTATCCCAGCCAAAACCAGCACATGTGCTCATGGTCATTTCTCTGTCACCGCAGGCTCTGCTGTGAGCTGTGCTGCTGTGGCCAACACTTGACCCTGCTGGGTCAAGCTCCAGGGTATATTGGGCACCTTTACATAAAGCACCAGGCCAGAACTGAGCAAAACCTGGTTTACACCAACAACATAGGCAGAAAAGAGCAGCTGGGAGGAAGGTGCTTAGCTTCCCTCTAAGAGATCAACCAAGAAGGCATTTAAAATCAAGCCTGATGACATGTGACACGCCTGCGTACACTGCAGAGGCTGGAACACCGACGCACCTGAGCTCACTGCTCTCTGCTCCACAGGTTTGGGTGTTGGAAACCCCAAAGAGAGGAATTTTGGGACCTGTGGACATATCAGCACCTGTTTGTAAATGCAGCTAATCCAAAATTAGCCGGGAGAAGTGGAAGAATCATTTGTCAGCTCCTGGTCTTCTCAGCCATCTTTAAAAAAATGTCACAGATACATTGACACTTCTGCTGTCGATTTAAATAGCAGCCGCTGTCCAGGGTCGGCTGCTGGGTGAGGGGGCAACGTGTAGCTCCTGTCTCAGACTCCTCCTGTATCAGATGACTCACCAACATGCCTGAGAAACTCCCTTATACCATAGACTCCAGTAGCAACCCCACAACAAACAGTTGTCCGGGGCCTGCAGTCGTCCTCCGGGGTTTAGGACGTAATCCTGCCAGCGCTCAGGGAGTGGGGCGTGAGATGGCAGCGCTTCGCTGCTCCTTTCTCCTGCTGCCTCACGGCCGCGTTGCTGGACTGGGATGCAGGTGACACGGAAAGCCCCGCTTTGCCATAATGCCCTTTGCCCCCCAATAAGCTGTTCAGTCTCTTGGTCCTGGTTTTTTACTAGTACACTAGCGATAGCAAAACCGCCCCCCCAGCTTTTCCAACCGACCCCTGAACTCCTTGAACACGAGGATGTTCACACCCACATTTAACTGGGTATTGCGCACTGTAGCGGCTGGGCCGTCGTGTGCTGGCCTGTCTCTGGATCACAACTGCTTTTGTGGAGCTCCACTGAAGTGTCTTGGTGCACAAATGCATTCTCAGAACACTCTGAATTTGTAAAGCAGAACAAGTCGTACCCCGAAGAAGCTAGTGCAGCCGTCCAGTACCTCCTGTCTGCAAAACAGGCTAGGAGGAGTTTCTATTCCAGCCAACACTTTGGCAGCGTGATCCATCAAGCCTCCCTTTTAACATGAGAATACAGAGCTCCTAGGAGTGACTTGGAAAATCATTTCCCCTCCACCTCTCCTATCAAGCTGAGGGCAGAAGCCTTGATTGCAACACTCCCACCCCAACCCCGGGAGAATTGTAGCTCTACCTCCGAAATGCAAGTGAAGCGTTATGACTCTGCCGCTACCCAGCTCTGGGGAGGACATTCCTAAACAAACACTTCTCTCATCTCGACCAAGAGAAACTACAGAGCTTCCTATTACCTCATTGTGATCCGCACCGTGACCCTCCGCAGCTGCATCACACACACCTTCGTCCTTCTCTAAAAGCAACGCTTGTGCCCGAGCCTGCACAGCTTCACTCGCAGGAATCGTTTCTGTTCGTGCTGTTTCACCGGGATTAGTGGAGCTGCACATACAGTGAAGGGCAGCTCTTTAATATGGGTTCACAGGAGCAGGCATTTAATTATTTAAGCTATCCCAGCATGATCTTAGCACACCAAATATTTTCTCTTCATCTGTCTAGAGAACTTGACCAGCATCCAGGGATTTCTCAGCAACACTGGGAAAAAACTGAGCTACAGATGATGTATAATTTTCAATACGACAGTGAAACTATTACATAAATGACTTCAGAGCCAATACAAGTCAACATCCTATGAGGTTCTCATATATCTTCCAAATGAGATTATGCTCTGGCCACACCAGTTCCAGTTTTGGTTTTTTTGTTTGGGGGCTTGGAGGTTTTTCTTTCCTTTTAAGACAATAGTTACAGCAAGGAATTACCTACATTTTAATGAGAAACAAATAATTTTGGTAGAAAGCCAATTGCTGGAATAAACATTTGCAAGTCCTAGAATCTAACCACTAGACCAAGTACCATGATCCTTCTTAACAAGACAAGAAAGGGTAATTTTTTGGAGGTAACATTCATTTTATACTTAATTTTAATATTGAACTTCTCCTGCTGTAACTTCACTTGAGCCATCTTTCCTCCACAGATTTTTAAGTTTCTAAACACACATTAACTCAAGCTAACGGTTAGAAATTTACTCTGTGGGAGTTTGTAATGCTTTGAAGAAAGATAATGTGTGTTTATAGCTAAAATCATGTCTTTATTTGGAACCCAATTCTTCAAGCACATAATTATGTAAATAGTCCTTGGCCAGGCAAAAAAAATTGTCTTCAGGATTTGTAAGCTGCGAGCCAAGATTCCCAATCTGTCGGAGCTCTGCGAGGAGAGAGCCTGCTACAGGCACCAGAGCAAATGCACATGTAGGACCCAACTCAGACCGGGCCTTGATGTTTGCCTGTATTTATTCGCCATTCAGTGCCCACCCTCTTTTTGCACTGTTAAGGAGCAGTTGTCTCTGTTGGAGAGCTGGCCACAGCAATTAGCATCACTAACTATCACCTAATGAGCAGGAACTCACGTCCTGCTGCCCTGGGTCAGAGGCAGGTCCTGCCAACGCAGTACCCCATCCCCGACGGCCACCGGTGCCAGCGGCTTTGGGAGATGGCGGTCCACAGCCCAGGAGCCAGCCCTGCAGTACATGATATATAATTCATTGTTCTCGCTTACCCATGAGAGACCCAGGTCTGTGTATACATTCAGATGGAACCGCAACCCTTTCCTACCGCTATCTACCACACAATGTTTATCAGGGCTTACAGACCACTTCCTTTTTAAAACCCTTATTGAAATTTGCACAATAAACAATTTACCCAATTGGTTTTAGGAAGCCCTCAGCCCTTTTCCTTTCAGGCAAAAGAAAACAGATTTATTTATTATATAGAAGCAGGCTGGGCTCTGGAGGGGCCAGGGGAGGCAAGCGAGAGGGCTCAAGGCTCTGGATGTGAGCATGGACATGAGGAGGGGACGTACCGGCCCCTTGAGACTGTCAGACCTCAGGAGACAAGGGTATATAGCACCTACCCTCCAATCTAGACATCAAAAATCATCCAGATCACAGATTAAAGCCCCTTTGCTGAAGCATGGCAGCAGCACGGGTTTCCTGCAGGTACCAGGGTCAGGAGTCACACACACGGCATGGCCTCGGCCATTCCCCTCGTACAGCACTGCCTGTCCACCAGTAATCACGGACGGGGCTAGGCTTAGTATCACTGACATTTCTTCCAGCTGAATCTATAGCTTATATATAGCTCTGGTTTGGATGATGAGAAAGGACCACAAAACTGCTGCTTCACCAGCCACCTACAAAGCCTCCGAGCTCCTGGAGCCCACTGGGCCCAGCTTTGCTGCAACCAGAAACAGCTCTGTCCCCTGTTGTGGTTTTGGTCCCTGGATTTTTGTTTTGTTTCCCAGGAAGCTGTGGAAGGCATCCTCAGGTACACCGGAGCTGCCAACAAATCGTCCCGTACCAGACATGGGTGGCACAGCTGGAGCACAGACACTTTCCCCTTATTAGGTTTGACTTTCAACTATCTTCTAACTTTTCCAGGTGCAAAATACTGCGTGAAGGTTGCATCCCATAGGAATTTGACTGCCCAGTGCATTAAGGATTTGAAGACCAGGCGCTACAAGCCAAGCATGCAGTTGTTCTGAGTTCAGGGCATCACATGGGAGGCCGAAAGAGAAAGAAAGAAGGAAAATCTTCTTTCTGAACAGAAAAGGTGCATCTTTAACACCATTGCTATAAAGAGAGGGGACAAGAGAAACAAGGTAGTACTTGCTCGCTGGGAGAAGATGCCCATTCAAACTAGGTTGCAGAAAGCCACACGGCTATAAGGAGGACTGAGGTACACTCTTTTGAAATGAAAGCCCTGCCCGAGGCGAGCCAGGCAAGGGCCAGGAACGCGAGTGCAGTAGCAGGAGAAGCTTTGAGCCTAAAGCAATTTGCAGGTACAGAGGTCTCCCGAAGGAGAGCAACACTTCTCCTGTTCTTTTGATAAACCGAGGATTTCTATCAGCCTGAAGCCTAAACAGTTTCCTCTCCCTTTTCTACCATGGAAAACCCTCTGTTGGGTTTTTGGTGGGATTTTTAGTTTTTCCTTCTGAAGCTGTTTGTATTACAGGGTAGAGAGGGAAGAAAACACAGCTGTCACCCAGGAATAGTAGGTTTAATGCAAAATATAAATCATTTGCTTTGGTTTTCTCTTTCCGTCTGAACTGTTGTCATCTGTAAGGGGCAGAGGATCCCCTTCCCACCCTGAGGAGGGCAGGCAGCTGGTTTGGGCTGTAGCTCCCAGACTGCCCAGAGATTTCAACCCTTTGCCCAGCCGCTTTCAGACCCCCAAGCAGTGGGAATACGTTTGCTGGGGAAGTGCCGACCTTTCTGCATGGCGGGAATTCATGGCAATGCTTTGAATGTGAGAAGTGCAGCAGCACTTGGTAAGAGATGCCACTTGAAAGATATACCTAACACTGAAAGAGTGACTTTCATGTTAAAGAGCTCCATAATTTTTATGAACTTTACACCACTTTCAGATCTTGCATGACACACAGCCATATCTGGAGGTGAAGGAGTTAACCAGCTGGTACCAGACGTACTGCAGACAGAAGGGGAGAAGTTGGGCATGGATACAGTGGCAACAGGCATCTATCAAGTGCAAGATCGTTAATGCTTTTATAAATGCTTTCAAAAAAAAGTGAAGGGTAGAGCACAGTTTTTTTTGCTGGAGTGCTTGGGGTAGGAAGCATCGCAGCTGGAGCTGGGAGAGTTCAGTCTTGCAACATTCTGTTTGTATTCTCAAGGCAATGAATACTTGCTGGGCAAGCCAAATACAATTAATTCATGGTAAGAGCTGGCAAGTACAATTCCATCCCCAGATTTCCACCCTTCCCCTCCATCCTGACACACATTCTGCCTCCAAAAAATATATGCTCATCAGGAAAGAAAGCGAGGAGGAGTACTGTGTCCTGGGCTCCAGCTCTGCCTCCAACACTGAGCTCCAATATTCAGCATTCCCAGGGCCAGTGATTTATTCTCTCTGCTTTGGCTGTGGTTAGCTTCTTTTGGGGAGGGGGTGGCAATTAAATTCACAATTAATCACAATATTAAAGCACTTCACTACTTTTCAGAACAGAGATGTTACAGATGGGGAAGTGTTAGAAGTGAGCAGTAAAATGCTGTGATTAAGCACCTGAAGGTTATGGATGTCCTCTACATGAAGGAGGGAAAACTTCCTCTCCCCTACCCCCATCCCTTCTTGATAGCACAAATTAAAAACAAAGCCAGCTGTTCAGTCGGGAGTGACTTTAGTTTAAATCTTTCTGTTTCTTGCTCAATAACCCTTTCATTATAAGCTTCCTGCTGGGAAAGTTTGTGAGCCAAGGCATGCTACTGAACACGCAGCACAGTGTCTGCAGAGGACAAGCGCCCAGCAAGCCCGCATCCACGACTTTGTGGAATCGTTACAATTTCTAGACCTGATCAGGCAAATCAGAGGGTGTTGGTTTAAAAATAAAAAAAAAAAAAGATTAAGATACAAGCTGTTCTCCGTGAGAAACTAATCACATGCTGGAAAGTTCTCTAGCAGTTTGAAAAGGAGGCAAGAAACAGAAGGAAGCAGCTCAGGGACTTGTGTGCAGCAGGCTGTTTCTTGCCCTGCACGGATTACATTCATAACATAACCTTTCTAATTGAAACCGTTTGTTCACCTATGAGCTAGCTCTAAAGTCCTTTGAGGTCTGTAGGAAATTCCCAAGATCCTGGATGGGCTTTCGCTCAGATTCTCCATTGTTTGCATGAAGGGCAAAATCTGAATATTGATATAAGCCCAGCAATTTGGAAGCCTTGCTAGCAAACATTGGATCTGGACAAGGGAGGATGGAGAGAAATAAAACATGATCAGAAAACTAGCATGGTCCACTGAAAGTGTTTACAGCTGCTTTCTATGGATCTGGTCTGAGCCTGGAACATTTAAGTCACTTATATTTGGTACGCAAATTGCAAAATCGAAGAGCAGCCCACATTGCCTCTGAAATACCTTCTCCGAAGCACTGCCCTCAGAAGTGAAGTTATCAAAGTCACTCATTCAGTGGCTGGGTGACATGACTTTGTAGATTTATGGAAAATAACACTCTTCAGTGCTCACCAGTTATTATGGTGCACAGAGCCCAGACAAACCAGTTGTGGGCTGTGATCTGATGGAAACTGCATGCAGGGAAAGCCTGCTTAGTAACACCCACAAAATACCCACTTGGGCCTGGAGCATCGAGCTTTCCACCTTTCAAGTACCTCTAGCTCAATTTTTACTTCTGCTGAAAAAAAAATTAATGATCTCTTGTAAGCTTCAGATCAGTCCATGCAAGCTTTGTTTATACAGACTTGTCAGCAATTTAAGAAACCATACTTAATTGGGCTGACTATATCCCTGCGAGAACACAGTGGTCATTCTTTTCTCTTCAAACACTTCTCGAGCCAACATGTTACTGAAACCAGAGAGCCCACACCAATCCTCCTCCCCCAGCTGCTTGAGTGTACGTTACATTCAAACAGGTTCACCACCTTCATTCCCAAAGCTGTTGCTTTCTCTCACTCGGTTACTCATTTTTGGTATATTTATTTGCCCAGTGCTGGAATATCCCGTGTCTGCTGACATAAGTGATTGCACGGCAGCCGAGGCTCCTCTCCCACACGCAGAGTGTGTTTAGGCTCTTTTGGGGTTTGCACAGCCCAGACCTCACAGGCAGCTGGACTCGGTTCTGTTAGTCATTGATCAATCTTTCAGAGCAGTGGCTGACAAATTTGTTTTAACACAAGTGTCTAAACAAAAAAAAAATCCTACTGCTCCTTTACTGCAAGGATTAAGGGGGAAAAAAAAAAAAAAAAAATTTTTTTTTCTACAATGAAACCCTACTGCTCCTTTACTGCAAGGATTAAGGGGGGAAAAAAAAAAAAATAAAATCTTTTTTTCTACAATGAAACCTGGATACCAGGTCTGTTTCAAATGACAGAAGACATAAATGTTATGATTAGAGAATTTAGCATGCAAGTGGAAGAGGATACTGCCTTCTACCTCAGAGTGAGATTCCACTGTGCAGCTACAAAAACACGCTGGGGAAGGTAAACTCAATGCCAAGTCCTAATGGCTTTCAGTAGCACTGAAGTACACTCAGAGTTTCACTCCTACGGCAATGGTCTCTTGGGAGAGTATCACACCCTTTCATCTAAGGCCCTCTAAGCTGAGCCTGAGCAAAACACCATTCCCAGGATTTCATCCAGTAATTTCTTTAATTTGCCAACAGCCTAAGCTAGAATATACCTTTTAAGATAAATCAAATCTATAAAAGTTTTACAACATTAAACAGTCTGCTTAATCTCATCCCTTAAAGGCAGAACATCAATTAAACAAGGCAGTGATGTGCTAATTCAGGGGAATATCTTTTTTCCCAAAGGCTAGCATTACAAAATAGCGTCACTAAATACTACCAGAAAAACAATCCAGTCGTCTCTAAAGTTCAGCAGTGTTCATGACGACATTCCTGTCCTGAGACTGCCACCGAGATGTTCTCATACAACCCAGTCATATGGAAATCATAGCTCTCACAGAGCAGCTGTGTTTTTTGGAAGTGACTTCATATTTTTGGATGTTGTCTACCACATGGAATCTAATATCTTCAGCAGCAAATAAAGCTCTTCCTTTCATCCCATGCCACGTTTCCTTTATGTAATAAAGGTGGTAGATGATTTTTAACTCTACAATGACTTCTTTTTGCTGCCTTCCCTTAAAACACGGGGACTGTATCTCTGTAAATGTCTTTGCAAGCTTCTGGTATTTCTAAAATAAATTGAGCTGAGATTTTACACAAGACTGGAAGGATTCTTCTTCCCATTTGCCTCACATCTGTGCTGATGTGGATCTACTGACTCACTCCAAAATAGTCACTCTTGCAATTAAGTTCCTTTCCCAAAGCTACATGTTTCATAATGACAGTTCCACCACATGTCTGTCTGGCAAACCACAAGGATTGTTGGCTACCATCTTCGGGAGAGGTCCAGACTGTATGGGACATGCCAAAACACACCCCTGGACCCTGCCCCGGGGGCCATGTGAACCAGCAGCTCAGAGAGCTCAGGGGTTGCCGATGGCCAACGCCTCCGCAGCCTCCTGCTGTTAAAGTGATGGGGCTGACAACTCTTGCGAGAGGGTAAAGAGAGAGGACACATCAGGCTGCAGTGACATGGCGAGATGAAGGGCTGGGGTTCACCTCATTCACCGGGGGAAGCTGGAAGGAACAAATGTGACCAGGAGCAGAATTTTGCTTTTCATTAGCGCCTCACCTTCCCCAGCCGTTCCCCGCTGCCCATGCGGAGGAAGCAACGTTGCTCCCCACACGTTCAGGCAGATGAGCCTAAGTACGACGCCAGCCTGTTGAGTCACAGCACGGTTCCCACAAACATCAGCCAAGGCAAAAGTTAACTCTCCAGTCATCCCTCCTGCCCTGCTTTGCGTGATAACCAAGTCCTTTCTCAGCCTTCCCTTCTTCAGTAAACAGTGCTCAGGCCTCACTACAAGCAACGCAGTGCAGAGAGCTGTCCTTTTATCTGCTCGGGAACATACTTGACAAATAAAAACAAACGTTTCCATTTGAAATAACAACCATCTGCACATACTGCTATAGCGTATCTGCCATTCTGTCTCACCAGTCAGCTGCTCACCCCTGGAAAGCAGCTGGATCTCCACAAGCGCCAAATGGACGTGCACCAAGTGTGGCTAATGAAGCCCAGGGAATGCTGCTCTGAGACCCTGCAGTCAGGACCTGCCCCAGCTTTTCTGATTTGAGAAGTTGTGCGAGTGACTTCCAGATCCATTGGCGCACGGCTCCTATCAGTTCAGTTCCTGCAGGTCCAGGTGACCGTATTTACTCCCTGGCCTGCCAGGAATTGGTAAGAGAGCATTTGACTTCAGCATTTTGGAGTAAACTCCAGACATACACCAGGACGTTCAGCTGTTCCAGACTCAGCTCGTTCTCCACCTCGCCCAGATCCCTCAGGCTAATGGCAAATTGCAGATTTCACAGAAGTGCCTGAGGATCCAGAAGGTCAAAATGGCACCAGGTTCCTAAGGGGCTTTAGGAAAAAGCTTTTTTGCTTTTTTTAGATCCCTAAAGACCTTATGTGTATTTTAAGGTACCTTTGAAAGTGGGAGGTATCTAGGTGTAAGTAATTAAGGCACTCAACACCTTCGCTTCAAATGGACAGAGCTAGAATATCAGTGTTTTCCCTGAAGGTCTCCCTTAAGTGCATTTGCTTTCCAGTTTTCTCACACTGAGAACAGTGCTCAAGACCAATGTAAATCCAGTCTTATTAACCAAGTTATGAAGCTCTGCACATACTGGTGGAAAGATGCAAAAGTCATAATATATATACACATTTAAAAAAAAAATCATACGTTAAACACATTTTCTATCATCTAGCTTAAAATTAAAGGCAGCAAGAGAGTAAGCTTCAAAAGCTTATGAGAGTAAGCTTATCAAAAGATAACAACTCAGCAAGGTAAATAAAAGTATCTAACAGAGCCTAGGTGATGAGTCTCAAATACGTTTTCTTCCTATAACTGCTTGAAGGTTGAGTGCCTGACCTCAGAAGCCTTGGTGGGGGTTCCCATTACGACACCAGGTAACAACCTGATTTTGCAACAGTGCTGGCCCACGCTAACTTCCCGGGTTTCTTCTTACCCGGGAAGGTGCCCTACGCAGCTGGCCAGAAGCTCACTAGTGTGGGCTTGTACCTCCCTCATCATCCTGCTCCACCCCATCAACCACTAATTATTTTATGTAAAGCAGAACATTTTTCTTTAGCCTACACAGTAAGGGATTAAATTCAAAATAATTGGACTAGCAAGACAGGCAAGGAAAAGCAGAATCACTGCCACTAGGTCAGCTCAGGGCAATTGGACTCTTGGGGGGCTGTGACAAGGACACCCACCCGGTGGGTGCTGGAACACTCAGCTTTCCAGAGGGAAGCAGTGTCTTGAGTCAGCTGGGATGCTCGTATATGGGAAGTCCCAAACACATATGCTCCAGCAATCACCCACCTCAGACAGCGGCTCAGGGAACGTTATGGGGTTGGCATAAGATGGTTCAGTCCTTCCACAGACCTAACCCTGCAGTGCTTTTGGAAGAGCTACCCAGATTGTTTTGTTTTCTTGGGTAAGACCTGTCTGGAATTGAAAATTTGCATACATATATAAATGTTTATGCAAGCTGCTGCTAGCCAGGAGCGAAGTAAACAAGGAAGTAGTCAGGAATTGGGAATAGCAGGGTGTCTTTTAGTTATTTAAGGTATTAGCTGAGCCAATGGGCATGCTTTTCCTGTTTTAAATAGACACAATAAGATAAAGGTCAGCAGGGGAATTGGTTACATTTCTCTTTCCCACGTATAGGTATACTGCTGTGGAGGACGTAATCCTGCCCAGAACACTTTAGAGATACAGAATAATTTGGAGATTTTAGAAGTATCATATTGGCTTCATCAGCTCAGAGCACAATGCATTAGAGGTACCAATTCCCTGTGAAAGCCAGAAGAATTTGGGCATTCTGATACTCAAACAGCAAAACTAAATCCTGCTGTGCAACTAAGGGATCCCATAGGAAAACTTACTTAGCATCAAAGCTAACTACCCTGTATGCTTATCTTCATAAAAGAAAACATCACATTGTAGGGAATCTAATCAGCTTTCTTATGCTTCAGCAGATAATGGAACTAGAAATCAATCTCAAAGTGCACCAAGAGGCTCAATAAATACCACCAAAAATGATAATTGCTTAGGCTTAGGCAACAAGATACTCAGTGGCACTCCTCCAGATCTATTGACATGCAAACTTGATGCAGACACCAGGCCATGCACGGAAACCACCTTTATTTTAGTGGCTTACCATCTTAATTTGTAATTAAACCCATACTTTTTTCAGTATACTAAACAACTATAGAAGCAGCTCTTTCAGACAAAAAAAAAAATTAAAAATATCACAATCTTACAAACCTGCATATCTGACTAAGAGCAGTAAGAGCCTTCATGTTACTGGGAGTTCAGGCTGACTTGCAATTACATTTATAATGCATTCTGGTTCATTAGAAACCAATTAAGATCACTGGCAGCTGTAAATAATTCAGTTAATCAATTGCTAGCTTTAAAGTTCAAAGAAAGTGATGCTTCTGATTGCAGAAGTACTTTTAAAGATTATATCATTTCTTGAAGGGAAAACATTAAAGGTTGGGTTTTATATATATGTACACACATAGCCATACACATTCACACACAGGCATGTGTATAAAAGCCCAAGGGATTTGTTTCATGGAGAAATGTAGAAGGAGCTCTACAATGGGCACAATGGGCATTCCGAGTGTTGCTTCCTTAGTCTTAAACATGAAATCTAGGACTGACCATATATACAAAATACACAGCAGTCTGTCTGAGGTCTCAAGCATGTTGTATCTTGTATCCAGGCTCCGTTTTACAGTTTCTTTATCGCCTCCAGAATCATTACTCTGGAGAACATGCTGTTAACTCAGCAAAAGTTAGAATCCTGCTGTCAAGAGCTCAGGGAAAAACTATTACAGAAGCCAAAGTGTGAGGTGTGATGTTATTAGAATGTTCCTGAATAAGGAACTTAAAGCAACCAAATTTGTTCTACTTTTGTTTTGGAAAGAGAGTAATGAAATATTACTCTTAGGATCCAAAATGAAGAAGAGATCCATTCGCTCCCTTTACTGTAAAAAGCCCACATCTTGCAAAATCTGTTTTAATGGCTTATTTCTGGTCCAGGGATTTCAAAATGTATATGGCTATCCTCCAAACCTTCCTTGAAACACATGAAATAAGACTGTTTTGTTTTAACAAAATAGAAAAAATATTCTCATTGTATGCAAATTCCTTCCCTGGCCTATGGGAAAAATACATCATAGTGACCACGAGTTGTGAAACCTTCATTGTATGAACCATGATCTGTGGTTTGAAAGACACTCATTCCACCTTTCTGCTTGACCAGTTGAGCTATCACTGAAGGGCAGAGGTACAAGAAGTTGAACAGTGTTTGGTTCGGGAGCTACACACATTAGCTTAGGCTTGGTTCAGCAACACCCTAGTTTAACCTTAAGCACCTCTGTATTCTTTGCTGAATTTGCAACAATAGCAGAAAGTAACCCCAAGTGCAGTCCTCACAGTGACTTTTATCTGAACAGATGTACTCAATGGTTTCCAAATAAAATACGTAGACCAGGGAATAGGGGGATTTGATATTGAGTTTAATTCTATTCTTTGGATGCATTCAAATAATACTAGTTTTTGGAAAGGCTGCTTTCTCAGCTCATTGTGACACTACCAAGAACCTCTGGCATCTGAACAAACAAAATGAGTGTTGAAGAGGAGTGAGCTGGCTTTGTGATATGGCAATTTAAAGAATAATGAACTTCTAGTGACAAAGTCTCCGCGTTGTGTTATTATGTTAGCAATTACTGCAGAGGAAGTTTGTTTAGGATTTAGGCCCAAGGTTCCCTAAGCGAGGCTTGTAAACAGTGTGGAAGTTGACTTTCCTGTTGGTGATAGAAAGATTGACAGCTAACAGCAACCTTTTGTGTAGCAATGACAACTGTGATTACTTTGTCGTTTCACTGCAATGTGATTAGATTGTAATTAGACTGTGGCTCTGCTGGATTTTTGGATTGCTTAATTGATGGCCCCAAACCAAATGACTTTCACTATGAGAAAAAACCCTGAAACTTGAATTCCCTGCCGTTGAATTGGTTTAACGCATTCTAGTGCAGTTTCATGCTTGTTGCAAATGAACCTTCTTTCTTTATGCACTTTGGATAAAACCCACAGAAAGCGTCGAAAGGTCTGCTAACGGATTCTGGACCTGGGTCCAGGTGACTCTGCCGGAGACATCTGTTACTAAAAAGTTCCTCAAATTTTGTTGAGAGAAATGGTTTTCTATTTTGATTTAGAGAATGGTATAAATTTCTTTCCTCAGTTCCATAAAACTGTCATGAAGATGAAACTCCTTTTATAATGAAAAAGTAGTTGTCAACAGAGAGACAACTGTGGGTACAATCTTGGTTTTATGGAAATCTGAAAGTTGTGTTATGATCACCAGGGAGACAAAGATATAATCTGGTGGATTCAGAGTAAAGCAAGCGCTGTACTTTTTTAATATTGTATATTTTTATAGGTGTGTTGCTCAGGGCACGTTTCTAAACTTGGAGAATTAATATTTTCAGATCACCTACTTTAGTGAAGAAAAGAGTAAGGCATAAGAGGATGATTGTTTATATGCAGGAGGATAATATGATGTTTAATTGAACAGATGTTAAAAACAAACAAACACCAAAACAAGTAATGTCTGAAAAAATAACTTTGAGAAAATCAAATCAGAATTAGTTTCATCAGTTAGGAACAAGTGTCTAATGGGAAGTGTAGCTAATGAGCCCACCTCGGAAATTTTTAAATATATCCAGAAACTTGAGCCACAAGCTTATATTTGGCAAACACCAGCAAAATGTTCCAACATCATATGATAAGACTGAGTTACATAAACGCAGCCCATGCATGAGAAAGTTGCCTATTTATGCTTCATATAATGTAATATATAATATAATAATATATGCTTCGTATAATATAATAAGAGGATGGAAACATGCCAGTATTTAAAAAGATCCTACTAAAAAGTAAAGACTTTTCTTTCTATTCTCTGCAAGAAAGAGTTAATTTAGAGAAGATGGAGACAGGAGCTGGGTTCTTTTCTTGGACCCACTACCAAGGTCTCCATTCAAAAAACAACACAGGTTTTTATTTTCTCCCTTGCTAGCATCTAGGTATGCTCATTGATCAACGGAAGGAGGCCACTTTGTGGATGTACACGTTCATTTACAGACAAACTTAAAAATCCTCTAAAATGAGCTAATGTTTTAGAATACGTTCTCCATTAGGAGCCTGAGCATTTCTCTGCAGTTCAAGGCCATTCATCAGCAGCTGCCAGCTATGCTACAGGCCCCTCTCTAATCAGTCATTCCATCGTCACTTTAGGACCCTTGAAATGCTTGACAGGACTTTAATATAAAACTTCCCAAGGCAGTTGTCAGATGGCCATGAGTTCTGACCATGATATAATTCACATGTTCAGGAATGTAATTTCATGCTATGCGTGTTGCTGAACTGCAAGCTTTTAGTTCTGACTTCACGGTTCTTAATCTCTTCCATGCCAAAAATTGCTTCAATAGCATCTTTTATGTTCAGCTGAACTGCTGCGCTAGCCCAAGGGAAAACTTTGTTTCAAGGTGGATTTAAATTTTGCTGGAAAAAAAAATCCAGACCATTTAATACAATTTGCACTGTTGATCCTTCAGCCTGTGATGTGCAGGGGATGCAGAACGGCTCTGCCCACCTCACCCCTATCAATGACCGACACACAGCATCTCTCTCTGCTGGAAATGAGGATTTCTTCTCCTCTCCTGCCCGTAATACTTGTTCACCAGGGGCTTTCAAGCGACTGGCCTCCTGAACACCTTGCTGGTCTGCTGCAGCTGCACGGGCGTTGGACCACTGGAGACGGCTGCTCCCTACGCACCTACGCGGGCAGAGGCAGCCCTGCTCCAGGGAACTTGCAGTCTCACCAGCAAGGCAGATCAAAAAGCACCATCTGTGGTGTGTTCCATACACACCACAAAGGGCCTCACTCCAGGGGCAGATCTAGAAAATAAATATAAATCCCCAAGCACCATCATACCCACAGAACAACCCTCCTACTACCACTTTTAAGCTGGAAAGAAAGTGAAGAGTGTCTTCGCAGGGTATCCTTCACATGGCTCCTTCTCAGACTTGTCCCTATGATTAAATGATCCCTCAGCACAGCTAGCCCGTCCCAAAGCAGCTAAAATGAGTGGCTGAACGAAATAGCAGATGGTGTGCCAACATCAGGACTAACAGTGCCTGAGTCTGAACAACAGCCCTCTAACTCCTGGTAAAAACTGGCCATTTTTTGCAAGTTATGTGGAGAGCAAGCTGTGACTACTACTTCTCTGGCAAACATTTCTCTGTCTCATTCGCTCCAAATTGTTCTTCAGCCCAACTTGATGTCTGCTGTCCTGCATTCAGACTATAGCTTTCTGCAACAGGGGCTGGCTTCCCAAATACCTGATGTTCAGGGCATGCCGCTAGGAAGATCTGAGGAGAAGATTTTACTTCTTTCAAATGACAGATCTGTGCAAATGAGAACTCTCTCAAAGTACTCTGCAGAGCTGATGCCAGTCACATTTGCAGAGTTCCAGCGTTTAACAAAGACTTCACTCTGGGGACAAGAGCATTGTCCAGCAAAGGAGGCAACAGAGACATCAAATCTATATGCCAGATGTCGGTGTCGTAACTCGTACCGAGACTCCTTTCTCTTTGTACACTTGGCCTCGCTGCCTGCAACGTGCATTTTCCAGCTGGAAAGACCTCGCACACTTCTAACACTGGGAAAAAGAAAATTGCCCAAAGGGAAAAAGTACAAAAGGTTTGCCTCTGCTACAGGAAACTGAAACTGCCAACAGTCTGCTTTGCTGAACTGAGTACGTCGGCAGAATTAGGGTTTAGCAAGGTATCAGCAGTGTGTGCACAGACAGAAACGGAGAGAGAGAACTTCCCAAGTCAGGTTATTTTCTCTCAAAACAACACAGAATAGAGAAATAAAAATTCAGGGATTGGAGCTCTTTGCAGTCTGGAATTTCAATCCATGCAAAATTCCAGGATTGTTTTATTACTTTCCCAAATCAGGATACAAATCTCAGTCTCTGGAGTTGACCTATACATGGATTTAGGTATAGAGCTTTCATATATGTGTATAATATTTCATTTCAGCAAGATGAAAATGTTTCATGTCACCTTTCTCTTTTTGATTTTTTAAAAACAATGCAGTTGAAAATTAAACGTGTTAATACAATGATTACGATTTCCTGTAAAAATGAATAGGCAACAAAACTGTTACATTTCTATGAAATGTTTTGAGTTGATCAGATCATCATTTTCCAATGGAGACTATTCACTTGGGAGCTCCTGACCAGCTGTAACTCTAGCATTTGGAAATCTTTCACCCTAGGAAATTAACGAATATCAGAACCATGAAAACATGGGAGCATGGCGAAGTGCTTGTTGTGACACTGTAGGGACGCTGCGGTGCTGAAGTCTTACTTTCTCATTCTTCTCCTCAATTTGAAATCCTTCATACCTCTTAACACAGAGTATTATACATGTATGAATACATAAGCAGTACACTTAGCGTGCAAACAATTAGAAAACAGATAAAACTCCAGTAGATGGCGCTCAAAAATATCCAAAATTTGTGTCCCTGTGTGGCTCTAAGAGGACCTTAGTGCTGCGCAAACGGCTTCGTGCAGGCAGCTCTGCCAGCAGCTCTCTGCAGCGCTGCGGTTTGGGGGGGATTCGGTACAAGGTGCTGGTCTGGCACAGCGATGTCACCGTGACTCTGCACGGAGTCCTTACTGGAGACAGGAGACGATCAGAACTGCAGGACCCGTACCCAAAGGTTGGCTCTGCAGTGGCAGGCAGCCGTTGCTCATCCATGCAATGGGAAACAGGGTCATGTATGTCCCAGTTCCCCCCAGTTTCCCCTTAGCACCCTGCTCTGCCATGCACAGCCATCGGTTGTACTTGCTGGTCACTCTCTATCTCAGTGTGAAGTTAACAGAAGATACACATAAAGTTAATGGATGAAGAGATCCGAGTCCTGTAAAAACACAGTGAAGTTTTGGAAAAGTGCTGAGATCCAGGGCAGCTGTAGAACACGACTTGCTGGGTAGGGGAATGTCTGTGCAGTTGTGTTGTTCAGTAATGGTCAGTTCTGGTGCCAGTTTTAAATTTTGTAGCTCTGACTGGAAAGAGCTTGTTGTATTACAAAGGCGATTGAGTAGTAATTCTTCAACAGAAGCACAAATGGTTTTACCATCACCAGGGGAATGGTTTTTATTGACCATTTTGACCAAAGACTAGAATGAAAGTTGATACCATCTGATCGAGTCCCCGGTTGGTGGCCCATGGGAAATGATCTAACGACCAGTTCCCCTGAAGTCCCACAAAGCCACCGCCAGAAGTGCGTTAGCAACAACACGCTGTGATTCATCAGATGCTCCAGGGTGTCTGGCAACACTCTGTGTGGAGCCCAGATCTCCTGACTGTCATCTGCTTTATACAAAGCAAAACAAAGCCCTTTAGCTAGCCAGGGAACTGATACAGCATGAGCAGCAATGGTGAAAGCCTTTCCAAGCCGGTTGCCAATGCGCTTCAGTCCCTCTCTGGAGTACTCACCTCTGCTTTAAAAGGTACACATGTGCACATGGATTCTCCCTGATTTTTTTTGTCCCGTCCTGAGCTCCAGGCTTGATGCTTTCACTTCTGGTCACTTTAAAGTCCAACTGCACTTTTCTGTGTCTGCAGACAAGTCCGTCTAGTCCTGCCTGGCATGATCAAGCAGCCCGGGCTACAGTGAGGAAGAAGTAGCTGCTCAGAAAAGCCATCTTAGCCCCACTGCTGTCAGTGGGGCCGAACTTGAGCGTGTCAGTGAACGTGATGCGAACGCTGTGCCCAACACTGATGGTTTACATTTTTCACAATACTCGGAGCTGGTGGCAATTGAAGCGATGACGCCTGTCATGTCCCAGCTGCTGCGATGGAGGAACTGAAATATTTTGCCAAGGGAAGAGAACAAAAGCTTGTTTTCTAGGTTGTTGGAGGTTTTTTTTTTTTAATTTTAAAAGGCAAATGAAGGTGTTGGTCCTATTACACTTAATCACTCATCTTGCAAGAGCTGAAACCTTAGCAATAACTTGACCGTCTTTCTGATCTTTGCACAGGAATGACATTATTCACTTCAGCAGTTTTGCCTTTGGGCAAAAAGGGTAAGGGGTGACAGGATGGTTTGCTTCAAGCCTGGATTTCATTAAACTTAAGCTGTACCACTTTTGTTCCAGATAAGGCAACAGTTGATCCAGTCATTGGACTTTCTTATGAAAACTATTTATAGGGAAATGGCTAAGTGATCAGGATGTTTCTTTACAAATTTATTTTACAAGCCAGAGTGATGGCTGAAAAGCCCTTTGCTTGTGTGATAGCAGAGGTCATTCTTTGAAGCACCATCAGTTGGTAGGCAAGGAATGACATTTTCTTTGTCTCTATCTAGCTAAAAACAAAACAGAAGTGGTAACACAGATGGTCATACATAACATACCCCATCGATTCCAGGGGACTAAGCCTATTCACACAGACTGTGTATCTGACCCCAGCACTCTTAACTGAGGAGCTCTTGAGTTACAGTGAAGTACAGTGGGATTTCAGCTCTTCCGTTACATGGAAGATGAGGAAAAATGATCATGGCTTGATTCAGGTTCAGAGGAGAAGACATCTCACCACAAGAAGCCAGAGCTAGTTTACGGGATCAGACATTTCTTAACTATCAGACTGCAAAGGGAGTGGGGAGGTGATGAGCACTGGCTTACAAACAAACTTTCATTTCAGCTGCAGCCCCAACATGCCCGGCCCTTCCAGCAATTATTCTGGCTCTCAGCCATCAGTCCTGGGAAGAAGCTTCCTTTGGGGGAGTGCATTTTTATGCTGCAAGCATTAGAAGTATACGTATCTCAGGCTATTTGCCTGTATGTGTAGTAAAAGAAACATATGTGTGTGTGTATATATATATGATCTTTTCTCTTTTTTTTTTTTTTTTTTTTTTTTTTTTTTTTTACCTGTACAGAACAGCTCCATACTAAAAAATGGACCAGTGACTTTGGGTTTAAAAATCAGATGTCCCTCAGGAGAGCACAGCTATCTCCTACAGCTTTGAGATGAGGAACAAGAGTACTAACATTAATACTCTGAGTATCTCAGAGAAGAATTGCCATATGAGAACCTAAACAGATTTTGTCACATATGGTCTAGCAGAGGGAAAAGTGGGAATAAGAAGTCTTCCTATCCTCCTCTCTGCACTCTGCTCAATGTCTGCGAAAGATTTGAGGATGCCAACTACCCAGATGGACAAGGGGCTGCCAGGGTAGTCTTGGAGAACGCACACTTCAGTTTGCACCATGTCACAAACTGAACCCAAGTCTCATTCAAGGGTTGATTTGTGCTCCCTTAACTCACCATTTAATTTCTCAAGAGTTTGTCCTGCTAAATACCGAATTGAACTACCTTTCCCAGGGACAACGTTGCAGTATCAGGAAAAAGCTAGCTGCAAACCATTTCAAGCTGATAGCTTCTGTTCCCTCGCCAGTGCATTTCCCTCGAGAAGTGGTGAAAGTTGTTCAATGAAGCTTTTGTGTTCTTTTGGGGAATCTCAGCTAATTCACATACAGGCGTACTTTGTACTTTTTTTTCTTTGTTAAGGAGCCATTGTACTATCCACAGCACAGCGAGAGCGCAGGCGAAAGAACAAAGAGCAGCAGGCAGCAAGAATGTGACACCATCTCTTCCCATGCAGCTCTGTTGCCGCGGCTCGGCCGGCTGGATGTTATTTTAGTGGCTATGCATCCCACCCATGCGTTTCTGTGGGTCCAGAAGCCGTGCTGCTGTGACGCCTTGTGAGCTCGAAGCTTATTCATGTTCAGGAATGGGAGGGTCAGGGCCATCGACACACACCAGCATCCTGCTGCCTATTATTTCCTGCCAGTGCTGGCGTCGCACCAAGCCCTAACATGACAGGTGGATGGAGTTCACAAGGAAATAATGTCATGGGCCAGTTTTCCAGGAAAGCTGTTAACTCTATTCACAAACTTGGGCCTTCAGATTGAAAGGGAATGTGGCTGAGAAGAGGTGGTGAAGGGCTGCTCTGGTAATATTTACTTTTTTTTTTTTAATAGATTATTCACTGACATCTCGTGCTGCAGTACAGAAATCTTTACCTCTAAATAGTGCCTCCCTCTTCAAGAGTAGACTGTGGCTGAATGCCTTATAACTTACAAAACCTCAGGGGCATCGCCTCTGCAAATGCCAAATGGCCATTTT
This sequence comes from Fulmarus glacialis, assembly GCF_000690835.1. Taxonomy (NCBI): domain Eukaryota; kingdom Metazoa; phylum Chordata; class Aves; order Procellariiformes; family Procellariidae; genus Fulmarus; species Fulmarus glacialis. Next base: position 48,324 of record NW_009232706.1, read on the forward strand.
AATTTCAGTCAGATTGCAAAAGATGGTAAGAAATTAAACTTCTGCCTTTTACTGAGCTAACTGGTTCCTGGGAAACAGAAAAGGAGAAGAAATATGAGGTTAGATCCAAGACTGATGTCAACCTGGGGACTTCAGGCATTTTATAAGAATGAAACTGAGGATACAGCCAAGGATGCATCAGAAACAAGACTTACATATTTTTCAAAGTCTCTGTCTTTCAACAAGGCACTTGTGCAAAGGTCTGCTATCCCTTCATGATTTTATGCAGTGTCCAACATTTGCTGTTCTTCTCTTTCTTTCCTCTTTTCCTCTCTGTTTTTAAAGTTTAATACTTTTTTTCTCTTACTCCAGAAAGCACAGAAGAGTTAAGAAGTGAAAGCAATCAATCAAAAAAAAGTGTTTTTCAAAAATGCCATGTTTGCCACAAATGCAAATTTTTGGATGCACGGGTTAGGACAATAGGACTCCAACTGGCTGCTCACAAAAGGAAGGATTAGGTCCTCTGTCATGTTAATAGTGACATCAACAACCTGAATAAAAGCCAAAAATTCAAGTTGATTCTGCAGTTTAAGACCATTGTTCTCCCATATGGTTTAGCCTGTAAGATTTAGTCTACACATAGAGTTTTGCCAGGATTTATATCATTTTTCACATCATACAGTGCAATTCTTGATATGTTAATGTACTTTTACATATAAAAGCCCTTTGTAATTGACAAAGATTTATACTGATATAGCTAAAACGTCCTACAATCTAAAGGTATCAGAGGTATTGGAAATACATATGCAAAATGATGGCTGCCAATATTGTTCTGTTCTTCTTATTTTGGAGCCCATTGTAAAAACAAATTAGGTGAAACCTGCAACAACCTCCATCTCAGATATTAAAGGAGCGGTAGCCCTGGACTTTGACTTTGGATAAGCAAAGCTGAGGCAAGAATACGGGATATTCCAGAGGGCTTGTTCCTGGCCTGACCCTTCCGGATCCTGATGAGACTCAGGCCTTTCTTCATTCCATACTCTGAGCCTGGTTCCTATTTTGTAGAGCTGCAGTAATATTGTACATTTGTTGTTTGGTAACAGGAGCTCTCCCAAGTGTCCAAGGCAGAGAAACTTAATTCTTGACACAGGTCCACGAAACTAACCTTTCTCTCTCTCTCTTTTTCTTTTTTTTTTTTAAACCTGGCAAATTACAGTATTAGAACCAGAGTCACGTACAAAACATGACATGTTAAGTGACTGGGGAATCGTAAATTGGGCGTTTTGACTTGAACAAATAATAAGCATTGTCATACCAAACTGATTATTATTTTAAAATACTGTCCCAGGCTATAACTGGCTTTGTGTACAATAGCAATACAGGGTGTAGTTACAGACACAATTTCCTGTGCTTAGGTTTTGAAATTATTATTTAAGATCCCCGTAACATTTGCCCGGTGCACCAGCGCAATTCCCCTATTAGATAATTTTCTATCCTTGTGAGGGCAATTTTGCTTGCGCAATGCTGCCAGAGCTTTCAGGAAGGGAGAGACAAGCAATTGTGACAATAAAATTTGCATCAGCTCCCACCCAACCTCTCCCAGAACTGAAATACCATTTGTCGCATTCAAAGCCTTTTCACACCAGAAGGGAAGGTGTTTCTGCACTGAAAAGTCATTGTGATCTCCACAGGGTTGCATCCTCCAGGCTGACTTTTGCCTCTCAGGTTCCCATGAGAAACACCAAACAGCAACTGTGGAGTTCCAAATGGCTTTGTATCAAAGACTTGGTGGACTGCATGACCCAGCATCCAGGCATGAAAGCCCAAATCAATCCAGATTTGGTCATGGGGTTCAAAAGCTGAAGCAGAAATTCTGCTCTTTGTAGCTGACCAGTTTGAGGAGATTGACCCTTGTAAAAGCATTGTAAATGTGCCCTTGTAAAAAACATTTCAGATCTAACAATATCACCAGTTTCTGGAAAAATGAAGGTGCTAAGCCTGCCACGCTGTACTCACGTAGCACCTCTCCCAGAATGATTGTTTTTTAAGGGCTAAAAAGAATGTATTGTTCCTGTGTTGGAACCAGGACAAGGGATGCAGGGAGAGAGAGGATAGTAATGAAAATGTCTGTAATATGTAGATTTGCAGGAAGAAAAAACATAGCCTGTGAGACTTGTGTTGGATGTCATCATTGGTCATTCAGAAAAGATGCTACTACTACTTCAAATTGTCCCAAAACCAATGCACACAAATCATGGTGGAGTGCCAGTTTCTAAGGCCATGTGGCAATTTAGTGATGAAACGTGTGAAAACATTTTCAACAGCATGAGGTCTCTGATTAAACTGTTCACAACCTCTGCCTTGCTCCTGCAGGACACCAGGACCAGGTGCTGGGATTCTTCCCCATAAAGTTACTATTTTGCTTCTCTGAATAAAGGACAAACAAGAGTGAATTCCTGCGCAGATTTTCACCCACCGCTTGATATGAAGACGCTTGTGCGTGTACCTTGTCTCACTAGGATACAGCCGATGCTACTGAGCTCAGCAGTGTGTGCTATGGCAACCCCATATTACCTAGAGGCCTCGCAACCTTTCAGTTAGCGGGTACTGCGGGACACCATGTTGTATCTGAAGCTTTGCTATGCCAGGGGATCATGCCTAGGGTCATTGCAATGCTGTCTGTCACTGCTTACATGCTGCTTAATGCCTAGATACCCCACAATTAGCAAGGCGGAGGGTGGTGCAGGCACGCTGCTGTGTCCTTGGATATGCAGGGCAAATATAAAAGAGAGTAGAGGTAAGGGAAAGGAAATCTCCTCTAGTAGTAGCAGAGCGACTCTTACTCACTCTTATTTACCTTTCCTGAAAAAACTGCTCCCAAAAACCCATTGCCTCCATTCCACTGAGTTTGGCCTTTTCTTTTGACTTGGAGCAGAGCCTCACCTTGGACCTCTACTTTCCTTCCACATGCCGCACGCAAGCTCGCCTGTATCACAGCAATGGCAAAGGGAGGACCCATGTATGGGAAAGACTTCTGAAGAGGGCAACAGGCTGCTTCTGCTCTGGGCTCAGCCTGGGAATCATGGGGCTGAGCTGCTACACGTGTATAGTGGAAATCACTGCATCTCTACAGCCCCTGCAATTCTCTCCTCGGCAGCCCGCAAAATTCCACTGAGGAAAAAGAAATGGGGAGGGTGAAGAAGGAGTCAGAAAAACTATAGTGTTCCCAGGGGAAAAAAAATAAACAGCCCTATTTAGCTTATCCAGCTTTGCTAATGTCAATCACTTTTCTCATTTTAAACAGGAAAGACACCACTTTAGTCCACCTGTTCCATTATTTATCATGCTATGCATTTCCCATGAATTGTCACTCATGCAAAACCTGTACATCGTAAGGGGACACCCTAATATTTTTAATGACCTTAAGCAAAGTGATTGACATTAGACACCGGTGTCAGATGTTCTGGTGACGCAACATGTTCTCCTAGCAGCAGGAAAGCTTCCTGCCGTGATTAAGTTAGGGCTATGGAAGTGCTAAAATGTGTTGTCAGCTTTCCTCTGATGCAAGTGATTTTATTATAGCGTCTGGTAACCACGGAGTGTGGCAACGCAAATACTGACTCCAAACATCCCCTCCCATACATATAGCTTGCTCTATTTAAAACACGAAGTGCACTTTGCAAATCCAGGGATAAGTTATGGATGTAACAAGCTTAAACCATGGAGGGCAGAGGAAAAGGCGGCACCTAAGCCAGAATGCCGGGGTGATTTCAGCAGAACGGCTCCGGGAGGACCTGCAGAAGGCTATCCCCTGAGGCACCTGTTCGGCAGGTGTGCTCCGCAGCGGCATCGCCACAGCCATCGTGGATGCCAGAGGCTCCGAAGGGCAAAGAGGAGGCACACTGGTGCAGGCCTCGCTCGCTGTAGCAGTGGAAAGCAAAAGTCGCATCCAGCCCTTTTGAGTCTGGAGAAAGTAAGGAGGAAAAAAAAAAAGAGAAAAAAAAAAGGAGGAGGACTCTGTGCAGCCCCTCTGCCTTCTGACACCCTCATACACACTGGGGTGGAAGACTGTGACTTGGCTCAGCACTACTTGTCCTTCATGACATAGATGAAGAAATGTTCCGTTTTGCTTTAATTTGGGACCGGCCCCTCAATTATTCATTATCTGAGAAAAGTTGGAAGACCTCTGGAACACAAGAGTTACAGAATCAAACATCTCAGACACACACAGTGGGCACCTGAGACCTGCTTTTCGTAAAGATTCGTAATCCCAGAGCTCATTCAGCAAACACTTACTGCACAGATGACTTTGCTTCCATAAGTAATTATTAATAGTTGTGTCTAAAACTGACTATGCCAGTAAGGGTCTGCAGAACTGACTGTTACGATTTGTCAATAAGTGAGTTGTTAATCAAGCTGCAAGAGGAATAGGCTATCAAACCAAAATCCATGGTCTATAGAGATTTTTGGAAGAGATCAGCAGTACATATGTTGACAGTAATTGTCACAGGTGTTTTTCTACAAAAATAGAATCATAAAGCAGTCAAAGTTGAAGATACAAGCTATCTTGATAGCAATAAAAAAAGATTTTCTAAAGGTCTAGCAGCACTGAATATTATTTTAATGAAATTTACTTTTTAATTTTATAGCAAAATAATCAAAAGTGCTAAACCTGACCACTTTAATTTACAAAAAAAGTCTCATGTTTTAAGCTATAATCATACCTCGTTATTTAGGTTAGACAATATAATTACACATTTCTACCTATTGCTATTCAATAGTAAAACAAAATTAATATTAGTTGGTTTAAAAAACAGGGAAAGTACCACAGATGTTGGGAGGGGAAAGTTACATAAAATGTAAGAATCAGCTTATTGAGCAGTCTGCAGCTTGTCTGTTTGTTTGTAATTGGGGTTTTTTGTGGTGGGGGTTGTTTTTTTTTTTTTTTGAGATACAATTTAAGTCATGGACAATCTGGCCATAAGCTTGTAGTCACTTCAAATGCTATGACCTCTCCCTTGGTCAAATGTCACAGTGTGTATTTTAAGGAGATCTCTGGCATTTCAAGTCAGTTCAGATTATTTTCTTAGTTCTCACAAGTTCCCTTTCCAACATGATCAGCATGTTGGAGAACGCAGTTATGATGACTGCAGTTATGATGACACTGTGAAGGAAAAGTGTTTTTTCTTCCGTCCTGGAAAGAATCACTACCAAGTCTGCAGTAAGAAAAATATTAAGAGCACTTGCAGAGTTTTTAAGAGTCTTTCTTAATCCAATCCATTTTCATTTCTGTTCATTTCCAAAGTTAAATTAAAACCTGCAATCTCTCCCATTGATAAATAGTCAAGTTGACTTACAAGGGTTCTGTCTTCTGTCCAGCCTTCTCTTGGTTGTCTTTAACCAAACAAGGTTCGCTGATTTGCCACAAGCGCTGTCTGGCTCTCCCGCCTCTTTGCTTTCTTGTTTTGCTGTCTGATTTTCCAGCACACTGCACTAGAAGCCAGCAAAAGGAGTCCTGATGACAAGAGGACTAATCCAAACACTGAGATGATAGATCCATGGGAATTGAAGCTGTATGCCACAGCAGTAACCACAATGCCAGCTATGAGGATGACCACACCGAAGGGAATGGTACAGCGGTAACAGGAGAGTTCTGCTCCCCCTGTTGCTGCAGTCAGCTGGCATTCACTGACAAGAGGGATGGTGGTTATCACACAGTCATTGTTATTACTCTTCTCTGTGGTTACAGAATCAGGATGCTTTGGAGCGCCCAGGATCTCTTTAATAGGTTCGTTTGTCATCTTGATGGTCTTGACTTAGTCAATTCTTAGGCTGAGGATCTCAGGATCTGCTGAAGATGCATTGCACTGTGGAGAGAAGAGTATGAGTTCAACTAAGAAGTGTTACTGTTATGTGACAAATGGGTGACATGGAAGTATCCCACTTGGGATCGCAAACAAGCAGACACTGTGACCCCACAAAGATTTATGCACAAGCTTAATTGTAACACTGCTGGTTGTGGTGGATCTGAATCAATTGTGGTGGATCTGAATCAATTGTTATGGTAGCATGTGCATAAGTGCTAGAAAAAACAGAGTCACAGGCTAAGACAGACACCAACCTTAAAGTGTTGTGGGCCAAATCCCACTTTAAGTTACATCCTAAAGTCAGTATTTCTGGATGCAATTTAGATTTCAATGGCATTGTACCTTCTGATGAGGAGGTGAAGTTCATAGGCTGTTTTGGTTAAAAATTCTACTCTTGCTCACACAGTTTTTCACACAGTTTCTTTATATATACCCCCATACACACACATTACCCAGATTTGCTCCAATGCACATCACAATAACATGGGCAAAAACTGGCACAGCAAAAAACAGGACTGAACAGTGAACCCTTTCTCAAGGCAAGTGCTACTTAGCGAAAAAATTCAAATGGTCATGACTAGGTATGGAATTGGGGGGGAAAGGGGATGAAGACAGTACCCTGCACTCAGTAAACGCTGGCTGAAAGCTGGTGAACCTGCCGTTACAGCAACATCAATGCCAGACTGTCAGCTTGCCATTTAAATTGGCTTGATGCAAAAATAATGGGTCTCTTGTAAGTCCATGAAACCACATCCATGTTACTGTGTGGGAGGGAGATTTACAGTCATATTCACTCATCTTAGTTACAGTAGGTACAGACTCTCAGGCCTACAGACAGCATGCACAGTTTGATTGCATCTGCATTATGAGCCAAAATAGCTTTCGGCTCCACGGAGCCCACTGCAGAACTGGAGTCCACCTGATCCGGGCAAGATGAGCCTGTGGCTCTCCACTGCTACAGGCTGCTGACAGACCTCTGCCATCTCACTGGGACTCTGCTGGTGTGGGGCCGCCCTGGAGTCTGTGGTGAGCCTCCGACAATCCTGAGGCTACCACGGCTGTGCTGCCTTGGACCAGGCGGTGTGCTCAGTGCGCCCCACCACATACAACAGAGGCTGGGACACTGGGGAACCACTGGGTTTTCCTGCTGGGAGTAGCTCACAGGACTCCTCCACCACTCTCTGGTATGGGCTGTGTAGCTTTTGCTCCTATGAGCAACATGGTATGCAGCTCAGAGAACAAGGAAGAGAAGAGCGTTGGCAGTAATGCTTTTATCACTTTTATCACCTTCACATCTGTGACTAGGAAGTTAATTGCCAGATACTTGTATTCTCCTTTTCCTTTCCCACCACTCCCACCCTTGTTGCTAAGATATATTCGTCCATTGTGGAGAGCCCTTGGTTTTGTATCTCAGTACCTCATGCAATGGACTGTGTATTTTGAAAGAAAGAGGATTTCACTATTTTTAAACACACACACACAAATGGGCTATACTCTGTATCTAGTCAGAGAGTTTGTATCTGAGTTTCCTTGAACCCTAATGAGAGAAGGAAAGTTCAGATCTGGTTTGACAAAGCTTTTGTTCTACTGCTCTAAGGAAGAGTGCTCAGCTCAATATTGTTATCTTGCTGTACACAGCTATCTTCAGGGCTCAATCCTGCAAGGGGCTCAGCAGCTACAAGACAGAGTAGCCTTTCCCTCCCTAATGACAACACTGAGTACAACACAACCGAGCACACACTGAGCACACACACTGACAACAGAAGAGGCAATTGGCACAAACTGAAACACAGGAGGTTCTGTCTGAACATCAGGAAACACTTTTTTACTGTGAGGGTGACCAAGCACTGGAACAGGTTGCCCAGGGAAACTTTGGAGTCTCCATCCTTAGAGATACTCAAAAGCCATCTGGACAGTCCTGGGCCAACTTCTTTAGGTGGACCTGCTTGAGTGGGACAGGGGGTGGACCAGGTGACCTCCAGAGGTCCCTCCCAACCACAACCATTCCGTGATTCTGTGTGTTTCTTTGAAGGTACTTGGTATCTCCAAGGGCAGGCAGGGGATCTGATCAGTGCTTATCAGACAAAGCAAACATATCTGTGCTAACACCTTTAGATATCCTAGGTTCTCCTAGGTTCTGTTGCTCTGTCCTTTGAATTCTAACACATGATTAAGTACCTTTTATATCAGTTGAAAGAGCCCAGGAAAGCCATGGGGCTGCTCTAGTGCGCCATCGATCTGTCCCCACATGGAACTGAGCCCAAGTTCTGCATTTTCAATAATGACTTACAGTGAGACTTACACTGGTGCCATTATGTTGCTGCATTACTTATCCATAAAATGTTACAGAAGTTCAGGACAAGGGGAGAATGTGGTCCCCAAATGTCACCTTTTTTTGATCTTACCATTAGCCAAATTCAATTTGTTCAATATTTTATTATTAAATTTGAAGGAGGAAAAAAAAAACCATTTTCCGTAAAAAAGGTCTCTTAGTTCCAAACACATTGTAATAACTACTCAAAAGTGCAAATACTCTAACAGTCACAGAAATAGGGAAACTTCCCAATAACTTGAAAAAGCTTTGGATTGGGCTCAGAATAAACACGATTATTCTGAAAAACTTTAACATTCAAAGTATATTTACTCCTGTCTCTAGAGTCCTTGTCCCTCTGCTTCAGATACATCCCCAATGAGCATTAAATCTCTTAGACGCCTTGTACAGAGATTTATGAAGAAAGAAGATATATTTATACAGTCAAAATGAACATGATTTTTTAAAAAAATCTCCTAAACTACCAAAATTAAGTCAATGGCAAAATACTTGTTGACTTCTGAGGAGCACAGTTCTTGACTGTAATAGGATGTAAGCAGACAGGCATTCATATAAAACAAATAAACAAACCTCTATTGAAGTAACATAAGTTAAATAAACAACAGAACTTACTTGAAGTGTGAGTAAAGGTATTCAGCCCTAGAAAACAGGGCACTAGATCCTCATTGCCAGCAAAGTCACTTCTGACTTACGCCAACAGGTGACTTGGTTCAAGTTTCAGGGTAAGAAATTTAGGCAAAGATACCAGGCAACACCAGCATCCTCTCACTAATCATACTAGAAGTACTTTCTTACGGAGCTACTTTGACTTGGAAGAAGAATGCGTGGCAATCTGTAGCTAACACTGGATAAAGGGGAGAGGAATGTTTTACCCACTAGTAAGTGTAAGTTGAGATTTACTGAAAAGACATGAAATCCATCAGAATGCACACCTACCAGGTCCATGAGAAATCCATCGTAACAAATCCCTTGGCTCAGTAAGCAGAGGAAGACTGCTTAAGATGTCTCGTATGTCAATTCAAGGCAGAGTCATGCAGCAGTAAAAGCTGCTCCAGGCTTTGAAGTGTCAGATGTTGCTGAATGATGAATTGGAGGTGACAATATTCTAGCACGGAAGTTTCCTACAAGAAAAGTTGTTGGATATTTATCAGCTTCTTAAAAACAAAACTCCTGCAGGGAAAAGCTCCCGTTGTATGCTGACCCCTGCTCCTAACCTAACTGAAGCAGGAGATGTTCTCCCTCTGGCTCTCCTAATGGTTTCTGCCTCTTTTCTTGGCAGCAGCCACCCATTTCTGGCCCTATGTAACATTTTCCTTTGATGATGTGACGTCTCGATGATGAGTGTCACAACCCAGGCAAGTCCCCCAGAAAGAGCTAGGCAGGAAAATGCACATGAATTTCTGTAGTTAAAAATCTCATTTAACTTTGTTTCTATTGCTCACCTCACCTATGTGAATCAGAGAACCAAATCATGACTTAGAACACTCGGGGTTTTGTCTCTTCTATGAACTCCAGTTTCTTTGAGCAAATAAATTCAACTCCCTGCGGCTTGGTTTTCCTAGCTGTAAACTGACAGTGACAACATGCTTTCCACTAAAAAAACCTTTAAAATCTATTCTGCTGTAACAAAAAGCTAAGTAATATAATCCAAAAACTCCTCTCTCTCTCAAAAAAAGGCAAACTAACCAAGTCCAAGAACTCACTGTAATAAATATGATTCCATTATATTTACAATTCTTTATTTCTGTTATTTAACTTTTTAAAACAAGATTCATAATTCAAATAGGGACAAGGCAGAATCTGCAGCAGAGCAGTGTGACAACTCAACAGAAAGCAGAGTGGTGGAAATTGTTATTAACTGCAGAAACAGCTGTGAAATCACCAAGCAGCTGGGTAAAACTTGCAAAGGAGCAGAGATTTATGTTGCTAATCTTATTCAACATTCCCTTTCTATATGTGCATGATTGTGGAAGATCATTTTGACACTGAAGCAGGAGCTCCTAAGTGGGGATGAGAATACACTCATGAGAATAAGTTCATATAATGATAAACTTTAAGGGCTTTTTCTCTTCTTAAGTTATTTACACCATGCTAACATTTCACAAACACAAACATTTACAGGCACAAACCGCTGCTGTTCTTCTCTACATGATCCTTGGAATAAGCCTGTGACACAACTAAAGTATAGTTAGCCCATTACTGAAGTTAGCTAATAATAAGGAAGTCTCTGCTTATCTCCTTGACTAAATTCATGCGCACACTAACTAGCAATTAGTTTGACTTTTTGAAAAGTTTGGAGGGAAATGCAGACACACACACACACACACACACCACTTTAGAGAAATAATCTAGATTACATTAAACCAAAAGCAGACCTCTGAAACCGTCTTGCAGTCCACTTCCACTCATATTACAAGAATGGTTACATTTGTTTGAAAAGCTCTTCGTAGTGCAATTGTGCCCCCTAAGCCACTCTGCTAGCATCATTCTTCGAAAAGATTAATTGCTCTGTCAGTAATTTATTTGTATTTGCCCTTGACTACATACAGTTCAGGCGACTTTTTAAAATGAATGTCTTTATCAAAAAAACTGACTGACAGAGCAACATTTTACAGACAGGATTTCTTCCCTCCTCCTCCTCTCTCTCACCACAAAGCTAAGAAGCAGAAACACATGAAATCTATACATTAAGCTTCCCATATTTTAACTCTGAATCATTTCAGTGTGGTGCTCTCTCAGGAGATTTCCCACATACTGAGTATCTCCCTGCAAGTGCAAAGAGCTGGTACTTCTCAGCCACTACAGTCCTTTCCCCTTTTTTTGCAATTTACTGAGAACCAGTGGGATACATTTCAGTTTTCTGCCTTCAGGCTCTGGACCTGATTCTCTATATCTTGCATAATATTTCATACACCCTTTTTTTGCTTGTGTAAAATTCCAATAAATCAAAATGCCCATATTTCACACTAGGTTTTGCATTGAAGTGACTACGGAAAACAGCATAAGGAGTCCTTCTGTACTGAAGAAGAGCCAGAGTTCATTTGGAATTCAACAGACTACAGTAATCCTCAACACAATCCCGCAGCTCTTCCCTATGTGAACACTCCTGGAAACACAGAAGTAGAATTTGTACTTACAAGACTCCAGGATCAGGCCCTGAACTACAAGGGTGGGAGAAGAACACATTACACCCACGCCAACTGTCTGAGCCTCGGGACGCCGATAAGTTTCCACCACCAAATTTCTAAGTAATACAATTACCAGACGCAAGCTCTCACACCTTTTTCGTTTTTCAGACGTAGTTGGAGGGGAGGATGGGAGCCAACCAAACACCTCCACAAACAAACCTTGTTATCTGCAAATTGCAAAACTTTCAAACCCGTCTGTAAAACGCCACACACACCTAGGGTAAACCACTGCGTGTCACGCCTATCCCCGAACACCTATGCAAGAGAGGAGAGACGCGAACAAGCAAGGAAAGCTTCACGCACACTAGCTGCTACACAGCCCGACCCTAACGAAAAGGCACAGCTCCGCGGGGCAGGCGGCGACCTGCAACGCAGGGAGTGCCTCCGGCTGCGAGGACCCCGAGGGCTTTAATTGCTTCCCAGGTACTTCATCCCCTGGGAAAAGCCCTGTGCCACACCGGAGGGAGCGGTGCGCGGAGCCGCCTCAGG
>NW_009232707.1:0-5815 GCF_000690835.1 Fulmarus glacialis
AATGACTATAAATTATTATTCCAACAAATTACTGTTACTATTAGTGACTATTATTGTCTACGATCACTGTAGTATAAAATACTATTAGTATTAGGAATTACTAATAGTAATATTAGTGGTAATGATACAGACCAATAGTAACAGTAATAATGCAGATTAATAGTTATAAGATTACTATGAGTAATCTGTAATTTCTCTATTACAGATCGCTATAAATTACTGTCGTACTTGTGACGAGTAAAGCCGGAGGGTGTTAGAAGTTACTCCAAAATTACTGCCAGAAAAGCAAATTTATACTGAATATTACTAGTTTTTCCAAATTACCACTAATAAAGCAACAAGGGTACTTAGGGTTAATTACTTAGGTGGACGCATCTATCTCTGTATTTAATTTTGAGGTGTCACCACCATTTTGGGGTGTTATCGCCATTTTGGGGTGTCACACCATTTTGAGGTGTCACCCCATTTTGGGGTGTCATCGCCATTTTGAGGTGTCATCACTATTTTGGGGTGTCATCGCCATTTTGAATTGTCACCGCCATTTTGGGGTGTCACCGCCATTTTGGGGTGTCACCACCATTTTGGGGTGTCACCACCATTCCAACACGCTGGCTTCTGCTCTCCCAGCCGGCCGGTTCGTTATCACGGTGTCTCTGCTCTGTGCTCGTCAAGGACGTCTCTGGCTCCCAGTTGTGTTGGTCGAGGATGCGCCGGGTCCCCCGGCCAGCGGGAACCCTCCTCAGACGGTGTTTTTCCATGCGTCGCCTTTATGGTTGCTCCAACGCTCCATCACTTGGCCTACGGCCACTTCGGGGTCACCAGGAGTGGGACCACAACGTCCCTGGGGGTCACCCGCAGTAGATTAGTGTCCCTGTGGGTCACCAGGAGTGAGTCCACAATGTCCCTGGGGTCACCAGGAGTAGATCACAGTGTCCCTGTGGGTCACCAGGAGTGAGTCCACAACATCCCTGTGGGTCACCAGCAGTGAGACCACAATGTCTCTGGGGTCACCAGGAGTAGATCACAGTGTCCCTGTGAGTCACCAGGAGTGAGTCCACAACGTCCCTGTGGGTCACCAGCAGTGAGACCACAATGTCTCTGGGGTCACCAGGAGTAGATCACAGTGTCCCTGTGGGTCACCAGCAGTAGATCACAGCATCCCTGTGGATCACCAGGAGTGAGACCACAGTGTCCCTTGGGCACCTCTCTGGCCTTCTGATGCTTGAGGAGGAGGAGACCTACCCACATCAGGCCCAATGCTGTTGTGACTCCTGAGAGGGTTCATCAATTAAGACACGAGGGTACTGCACCCGTCACTATCGCAGCGACACACACAGCGATTTGATACAAGATACAACCCAAAACCCACCACCCCAACAGCTAGAAGGACACCTAACGTCACTAAACCATGCCATGCCCGTGGCCACCAGGCCTGGTGGCCAAGACCATGGCCATGTGTCAACTGATGTCAGCAGCAGACCACGAGCAGGGACAGCTCCTGGTGACAGGTACGGACATGCTGCTGAGTGGCATTTACGTTGTGTTTGATTTGTTTAGATTCGTTAGCGGAAAACCAATGAGTGGTATTGATTAGCATACAAACATCTCCAGGCTAGAAGAAAGTCTACGCGCTTATGAAGGTGACGGTTGCGTTGAAAGTCAGATTGTTAAATTTTCAGATTGAAACACAGAGGAACCAAGACGTGCCGTGCTGCAGGCACCTGCTCACCGTCAGGGTGGGGTCTTGTAGGTGTTGGTGCCACCAAGCCAGCACCACCCAGCTGTTGAAGATGGCGGGCCACCAGCTTTGCCTGGAGTCATCATGGTGTTGGCCAAGTGAGGACCATGGGTTGGAAAAGCAATTGAATTTCATTAAGGACTTAATTGGATTGACCGAAAGGGGTTGTGATCTGTACAGCCAGATACGTCTTCTGGGCCGGGTGTGTCCCAATCATCGTTAGTGCTCAGCCAACCAATACTCTGTAAACTGGCGAAAATTAGGACCAATTAAATTATTGTATCTTTGGCAATTCGTATTATGAACACCCCATGTCAGATGTCAGAGTTCCAGATTATCAAAAATATCATCATTTGTAATTGGGGTTTAATTATTAGAGGTCCATGAGGTGTCCGGGTGAGGGTCATTAGGAGCTGGTGTTCGCTTGTCCCGTGTAAATTGGGTGTGATTGCAATGCAGAGTAATTACTGTAATTACCACGGCTCCTTTTCCCCTCCCAGGCTGAATCTGTGCCTTGGGGTGTCGTAATGCTTCAGAAGGCTGCGGTCGATAATTTGGGGAGTAATTATCCCAAACGACGTTGATACCAGGGTGCTTCGGGGGCAGGTTCTGCTGACCACCCAAATTCGGTATCTAACGGTGGTGAAGCAACCCAACAACCTGATTCGTTACCCACCGGAGAAATCGCACTCGTAAATTGAATGATGCGATTGCCATCTCATCCCCGGGAGAAGGGAACGAGCATTATTGTCATTGCTAGATGTGACCTAATCATTATACGATAACGATTACGAGAGGGAAGGGAAATTAAAGGAGTTTTCCCCCCAAAACCCCTCTTAATCTGGTACTCCCGGTTTCCCACACGATGGTTTTGACTCCAGGCTAATTGCCAAACAAGCGATTGGGATGAGGAATAAGGTCGGACCAAGGATCCAGGGCAGACAACCTGCTAACAGGTGGTTTGGCTGTCTGCCGCTTAGAAACGAGGTGTTCGTTTCCCTGATGGTTGACCACCTTCCACGTGGAGCTTCAAAGAGGTGTTTGGAAGGAGAACGGTCTTGTTGCAGGTGATGAACCTGGACAGTTCATCCAATGGACAACTGATGACCACCATTTATACCCAAAGTTGAAGTTACACCATGGTTGCCATCAAAAGCTTTCCAGATTGGACGATGAAGACCAGCCATGGTCTACCGGTTGCCTAAAGCAGCGACCATGCCGTCAAGGTGACGTTGCCACCTCTGATACAGGCAGGGACTGGTTGAGGTTTGGGACTCACTGGTCCAAGTGCCAAGTCATGGTTGAGTTTTAAGGAGTCCATTCAGGAATACCATTGGGCTGGGGATGATGAGGGATGTGGAAGATCCACCAAATTCCTTGGGCTTCGGCCCATCTCTGCACATCTTTATTTTTGAAATGTTGTCATTGTCTGATGGTGTGCAAACCAGTGTCCTAATCCCAAAATGACATATTTCACATGAGCTTGAGGGCATGGGCAGGCCATACCTAAACCACTGCCAGTCTCTAGCCCAGTTAAGATGTACTCCCATTTATAAAATCTACTTGCCATGAGGACCACAGGTATCTACCATCCCCCAGGTCATCCTAGGCAGGCACGTAGCCAGCCCACCATCACGCCATTGGAGGTGGGGAGGGTTGCGTGGGAGATCAACATCAATGCTTTTGAGGTCTTTGGACAAGGGATCTCCTTGGTGGTTCCACCTGGATCCCCGATCCGTGCCCTAGACGTGCGTCATCAGACTAAGCCTTCTTGTCCCAGGTGTCCCCTTTGACCCAGTCATGGTGTGCCATGAGCATCAGCATCTTCTGGATTGCGCTGGGCTGTGGGATTCCCTGGGGAGCAGGAGCAGAGTCTCCCCATCTTTCAAGGCTGGGGAACGGGGTCCATATTTTAAGGGTGCATCTCCAGCGATGGGTCCTGGTATCCAACAGGCAAGGAGCCCGTAGAGGTTTATCCCATGATGACCACCACGATGGGGAACCTTGCCACCCCAGGATTGACCCAAACCATATGGAAACTCATTGGGCTTTATTGGGAGCTCGTTGCCACAATCCCCGTCGGCATCCTCCTTCTGTGAGGCTGAAGGGGTCTCCAGGTGTTGTTGGGCCATGGCCTGATGTTGTAAGACATTGTGTATCAATGAATGAGTGACGCTGTGCTCCCCCGACCTGACCTTTTCCCGTAACCCCACTCAAGCGATAACCACCTCTGGTGACCATGATGGACGCGTCTGGTCGCGATGGATGCATCCAGCTCAAAGTGGATTCGGGGGAGACGGATAACACCACCACAGGCAATGCGTCCGCCTAACCACAGCGCTGGTGGGGTGGTGCATTTCCCCCCTTCCCCCGGGCCACTCTACGATCTCGGGAACTCCCGTCAGGCCTTGACCGTTGTGTAACGAGTTGGGCGGTTGAGCGTCCCTTGACCGCCCCAGGCGCTCACGCATGGCTGAGGTGGGGAGCGGCACTGACCGTACCAGGGACACCGGTGACCTGATCAAGGTAGGGAACGAGAGCGGGGGATAATTCATCACCCCCGGCAGCCCTGAAGCATTCCCTGCCTGGGTCATAGATCAAGAGGAACGATGCCATGGTGACCACGGAACAACACCATAATTACTGTCCCGGACCACCAGGATGGAAATTTACGGGTGACTGAAGCCAATCACCTTGCACACACCTGTAAGCGGCAGTCCCAAGCGAGACCCTCTGAGCTCTCCTGGACCCTCTGCGTGGGACCCCTCGGAGCTCACAAACTTTCAAGTTTGTGGTATTCGAAGGACCGTCGGGACCTGGGCTGAACCTCTCTCGGCCGAGACACTCCTCGGGGCTCAGCCCTTCGCCCGTTGAGAAGCGCCGAGGCATTTCACGTGAGTATTTCACGGACTCGAGGGGAATTTTTAACCGGTGTCTTTACCTCGCTGTAGGCCTTTGTCTTTCACAAATTTACCGAGCTATGGGCCCTGTGTGTCAATAGATCTGTAGTGTGTGTGTGTATTGATTTAGATAACTAACAATAAGCATAATCTGTAATTTAGTAATTGTAGTAAACTTGATTAACTTGCTTTGTAACGGTTAAATCAGTCAATGATTAAGCGTTGTCAAAAATCTTATGATCTACCTTAAAAACTGTGAATGAACTTTAGATTGCCGCTAGACACTAAATTGCTGCTAAACACATAAAACCCCTAGAGATAAACCCTCGGCTGGGTCTGAGACTAGGGGTAGGTCCAGGACTCCTCTCGGAAGAGTTTGGAAAGCCAGGGGGTCTGTCTGAGCCTCCCGACCCAACGGGAGGGTCTCCTTATCCCTTTCGTGTTAGACACAAACCCTTGTCCAAGTCTGAGACTAAGGTTGGGTCCAGCCAGGTCTTCTCTGAACCTCGTGACTCAGCGGGAGGGTCTTTTTTACCCTTTTTGTTCTTGGTCTTTCTATAAATCATTCCAACACAATTCTGACAGGATTTTCCCTGTGGACACTTAATCCATGTAATGAGTAACAGAGTGAACCTTGCCATCGAATTCTGTTACGTCGCACTTTTACAAATTCCTGTTAAAATCACCTTTTGCTGATACCTTTGCCTGTGATTCTTTAAGTGGCCTCCAAACCACTCGTTCGTGACAAATTGGTGTAGTCGGCAGGATCCTGAATCAGTATTTTGCAACAGCTGGTCAATGCCCGACTCAGGCCAAATTTGGAAGAAACGTAACATCTACAGTCGGTAGGTAAATACGACTGTGAGTCAACCATCTTACCCCATAAAGAGTGGGCAGCCCAGGGCCCGTGGAGCTCTCCGGCAGGCCAGGGTCTCCCCTTGAGCAGGGATGGCTCTCAGGGTTCCTCCTCGAGGTTGAGAGATTCCTCACAGAATCATAGAATCATTAAGGTTGGAAAAGACCTCTAAGATCATCGAGTCCAACCATCAACCCAACACCACCATGCCCACTAAACCATGTCCCTGAGCGCCACATCTACACGTCTTTTAAATACCTCCAGGGATGGTGACTCCACCACTTCCCTGGGCAGCCTGTTCCAAGGCCTGACCACTCTTTC